>NW_009693182.1:16470-21553 GCF_000703405.1 Apaloderma vittatum | reverse complement strand
GTAGTTCTTCCAGTCGATGTCTGGGTGATTAAAATTCCCCATGAGGACCAGGGCTTGTGAACGAGCAGCAGCTCCTCTCTGCATATGAAGGGCCTCGTCCACTTGATCCTCCTGGTTGGGTGGTCTGTAGCACACCCCCACTGTAAAGTCTCCTGCCCTTCCTTTCACCCTGGTCCACAGGCACTCGGTTCTTTTGTCATCACTTGCCAGGTGTAGCTCCATGCATTCCAGCCGTTCATTGACATAGAGGGCAATAGCCCCTCCTTGTTTCTCCTGCCTGTCCTTCCTGAACAGTTTATACCCTTCTAGTCCAACACAACAATCGCAGGAGTTGTTCCACCATGTCTCTGTGATGCCGATCAGGTCGTAGTGCTGCAGACTTACCAGCATCTCCAGCTCCTCTTGTTTATTGCCCAAGCTGCGGGCATTCGTCTAAAGGCATATGGCTTACTGGGAGGAAAAAGCTTTAGTCTTTTCTCTCTTCTCCACTAATATCTCAGTTGCTGTCGACTTATGCTTGTTACTCCATAAGCAAGCTGCAGAGTACAATTTGGGAATTTGGCTGTCTAATTTGTGAAGCTTGAGTATGTCTCTTAGCCTAATTCCCTAATTGCTGCAATGCCCACATGCACCACTGAACTTTAATGAGGTATATGCCTAAATAAGAAACAAATTCTTAAGACCTTGATTTACCAGTGAGTTTTCTAGTTTATATATTTTTTTTAAAATCTGAAATAGTTTTTTTTAGGAAAAACCAAGTTTATTAGTCTACTCTTTGGGGTTTTTTTCCCCCAAAAAATGGTTTTCTACAAAAATATGTACATCAGAACCCAAGGGGGGGAAAATATTTTTCAAGTAATTCTAGCTCAAATATTCATATACACAGGGCATAAAATAATGAAATAATGTCAATAAAAAGATGCTTCTAAGTTACCAAAGTTTTATGCGAGTCTAAGTCCTACAGACCCCAAAGGAGAGACAAAATTAGTACTGATGGAACCTAGAGGGAACTGGTATTTTGCACCTTTCATTTCTACTCCTGAGTGAAACCAAGCAATCATAGAATTGTAACGGTTAGGGTTGGGAGGGACCTCAGGAGGTTGTTTGGCCCTGTTCAAGTGTGGCCACTGAGCGCTGGTTGCCCAGGAATACGTCCAGATGCCTTTTGAGTATTTCCAGAGATGGAGACGCTGCAGCCTCTCTGAGTCATCTTCAGTCATCCTGATGGTGAAAAAGTGTTTCCTGCTGTTCCGAGAGGACTTCCCGTGTTTCAGTTTATGCCCTGTCACTGGGCACCACTCAAAAGAGTCTGGCTCTACCTTCTTTACACCCTCCCTTCAGGTATTTATATATTCTGATTCAACCTGAGCCTTCTCTTCTGTAGGTTAAACAGTCCCATATCTGTGAGTCTTTATTCATATGAGAGATGCTAATAGCATTCTTTGCTGTAATGGCTCATGTTGAAGTAATCAAGAATAAAAGAAAAATAGTAACTGTGTCTTATCAGACTAAAAACCAATTTCGACCTTTCTGCATTTTAAAATTCATTCTAAAATTCAATAATGTTTCTTTCACATCCAAAAAAAGCCGCTCATTGCAAAGCACGACTGTGCTACAGTACCAGCAGAAGAAAATGCAGTTTTTCAGAACGACATGTTACTCCAAGCTCTGGGTTCCTGCTACTGGCAGTGGAAGTGACTCAGCAGTCGCTAACAGATTTCCAGGGAAGCTGGAACCCAAAACACATTCTACAAGCTCAGAAAATTTCGCTCTAAATTCATTTACGGTTTTCTCTAGCTTTGAAAAATCCAAGTAAGAACTTTATCTCAGTGATATATAAGTAAGGATTTGGCACTACAGAAGTACAGTAAGTTTTTTGAAATAATTTCATTAAATTTGTTACCTTTTGGTTTTTTGTTATTTGTTTCATTTTGCTGCCAGCATTTACTCACTGTGACTCTCAGGGGATTTACATAGGATATGGTTTCAATATTCAGGGTTAGTTTGTTGGGTTTTTTTTCACAGGCTGAATCATTCCTGATCTTACCTTCCAAAGGTGTTGGGTTTTGAATTCTTAGCTGTTTTATTAAGTTGTTACTGCTGTTACACAGCGTTCAGTGAGAAAAGAACCATACAGGTATTGCCTGACACATCTTCATTAAAATTGAGATCTGTGTATTAATTTCTTCTCTTGACTATTTAAGCTCATTGTGATGTTACCAACCAGGCATAGCAAAGAATAACCTCATTTTTGCAGCACGGAAACAAAGTAAAGCTTTCTCAGGCCTAACCTACCAATCACACAAACACTACAGTTCAAGAGCCTCTTAGTCTCACCCTCTTCCCCCTTTCTCTGGTGTCTCTGTTTCTATCATTTTGATCACACAATCACGACTTTTGGAGGTTTACTACACTACCAAAGTAGAGTATGTCTACTTACAGTCTCGCCCCGCTGTCCAGGGTGCCCAGGCAAGCCATCTTTCCCAGGTGGCCCCTGAAATTGTAAAAATGCATAGATTAAAACCTTGCTTAGCTATCCTTAATTCGGGGGGGGGGGGGGGGGGGGGGGGGGGGAGCATGCAATTAGCTGTAAGAATCTTCGATCTCTTTTATTTTAATAGACTAGTCTTCAATACTGCTTAACTGCTCCTAACTATGATTTTAATTATACATTTCCCTTGTGTCCTCCCTGTAGAGTGATAAATGCATGGGTAAAAAAAATCACAGGTGTTTTAATACTCTTCTACTTACTCTACATGAGCAGAAACACACTGGAACAGCAGCACACCTAGTTCAGGCTGCAGCTCAGATAAACTTCTGCTACTAATGAACGTCTCCATCTCCTCATTTATTTATTTTTTTCATAACAAAACAATTGCTAAAAGAAAATATACACCAAAAAGTAATATTTTGCCTAAGCTCAGTCTGCTACCTAGACATTGATATCCACATACCAGAAAATTTGCAGTTTAGTGTGTTATACCCAATGTCATGTGAGCTGCACCAATGATCATTCTGAATATGCAAGTTCTTGTCTTAGCCTTAAAGCTCACACATGAGCCTTAAGCATATTTGGAATCCATATATAAACCATCTCCTATAATCTTCAAATATTCACTTCAGGAAAAAATAACGTTGGTGTTTTTGGACGTAATTAAAAAGATACTTACTGGAGGTCCCTTTGGTCCAGGGAATCCAACAGGTCCCTGAGGCCCTTGTGGTCCCTGGTATAAAAACAACCAAACAAGTCAAGTTTTACTCTAGCTGCTGTCCCATTGGATTGAAAAGTTTGCTTCAATTATAAAATACATGAACTCTACAGACAATGTGTGGTTATAAGCACAATAGCATAACAGCAATGCTCCCTGCATAGGAATGGGGCGTCTAGCCCCCAAAAGCCGTGCATAATAAAGTAGGAATCATCTGTGAGTAGGAAATGTTATTTTCTGTATCACATGAAGCAAGGCAGTTAACTAAAATGTCTGGTGGTCTTTCAAACTTTGAGTCCAACATTCCTCTTCGGCATGAGAACACACTCGTGCCATGCTCTTGTTCTGATCCGTTTGATGGATGTCCGCATCTCCAACAGCCAACTCAAACCACGTGTTCTGACCCTATGGTGTTTTTCCTTTCTCAGTTTGCTTAATCGCTCGTGCAAAAACAGTTTGTTGTTCTGCCAGTGCTGTTAGACCAGGCATGGAGGTGCTCCACGGGGAAACAGTGTAACAGAGTGACATTAGGAGTGCACAAGGAGCTCCCTCCTGAAGAGTAAGACTTCTGGAGATCAGTGGGCGCTGGGAAAGGATTTACAGATGCTCTACATGAGAAAGGTCAGCAGTTTAATGAAATATACCTACGGAAGAAAAGTTTCTTAGGCTTTGCAGAAAAACTTTTGCAGAGAATGTGTCCACTTAAACGACCTGAGATGGTTTTCAAGTGCTGCTATTACAAATCTGATTTATTGTCTTTCTCAATACTACTGTGTAATGGAGTGACTGCATATTGAATTTGTGTATTGATTGGTAAGATAATAGCAAGCAGAAAATTTTCTTTTAGCAAGCACAGGAGGGTTTCTCAGTCATGCAAAAAGTAGGTTGGTTGGAGGGAATTCTCAGATGATCAGAACATAAAACAAAAAAACATCAAAGCAGCTGCTTCAACAAAGAAGCTTCTGGAGGTGGCTTGAGTGATTTGCAAATCCAATAAACGAGCAGTAGCTGCAGTAAATGGGGCAGATTTAAGAGCATGAGCTGGTAAGAACCATTGTAATTTGCATGGGTATATAAAATGTGCATGGTATATAAAATGTGCATATAATAGAAAGTACAGATGTATTCTTTGTGTCCTACACGAAAAAACTGAGTTGCAGATAGAAGAAACTTTCAGCAACCTTCAGCTACCCCATTCATAACTGTGTGAAAAGCATCGCTGGAATGGAGGTTTTGTTAGTTCTGGTTGAAGAAGGGTAAAGACACGAGAGGGAGAACTAAAAATGAAACAGTCCCCCCACCTTCAAATCACACTCTACATAGTGGGAGAATATGCACATAAATAGCTTTAACATACCCTTTCACCTGGTGGGCCAGGAGGACCATCATTGCCTGCAGTACCCTAGAAAGGAAATACAATATGTTTAAAGATTAGACCTCTATTTTATGTAAAAAAGAGCCAATCTACATCATGTGTTTGATAATTCACCAGAAGGCTGTGCTGCCACCCAACGAGATCTGGACAGGCTGGAGAGCTGGGCAAAGGGAAACCTCATGGAGTTCAACAAGGACAAGTGTAGAGTCCTGCATCTGGGGAAGAATAACACCAGCACCAGCACAGATCAGGGAACATCCTGCTGGAAAGCAGCCCCGTGGAGACAGACCTTGGAGTCCCAGTGGGCAGTGAGTTGTCCCTGGGACAGCACCGTGCCCTTGTGGCCAAGAGGGCCACTGGGAGCCTGGGGGGCATCAAGAAAAGTGTGTCCAGCAGGGCTAGGGAGGTTCTCCTGACCCTCTGCTCTGCCCTGGGGAGACCACACCTGGAATCCTGTGTCCAGTTTGGGGCTCCCCAGTTCCGGAGAGACAGGGACCTA
>NW_009693182.1:15776-16141 GCF_000703405.1 Apaloderma vittatum | reverse complement strand
GTCTTTCAAACCCACCTGGACGCGTTCCTGTGTGGCTGCCCTGGGTGACCCTGCTCTGGCAGGGGGTTGCACTGGGTGATCTCCAGAGGTCCCTTCCAAACCCCAACATTCTGTGATTCTATAATTCTATGGTAATTACCTTTGGACCTGGTTTGCCGGTGGGACCTCTGGGACCTCTTGAACCTCTTGGACCCTGTCAATTTAACACAGACACACTTGATGATAATAATTAGATACTATAATCAAATCTAAACAATTCTTCACAATATGGTGAAGGCAATTAATACAGGAAAGCCGCTAAAGTGCAAATCAAAAGTACATACTGTTGGTCCTCGCTGTCCTCTGGGGCCTGGTTTGCCATGTAA
>NW_009693182.1:0-15766 GCF_000703405.1 Apaloderma vittatum | reverse complement strand
GGGAAAAGTTCACAAAAATCATCTCAGCAGACACTGTGTTTTGTGTTTGTTTTGGGCTTTTTTTATTTTTCTTTCTACTGAAGTTGAGGAAAAGTGCAACTCCCTTAAGTTTGAATGTTATTTTAAGTATCTATTTTGCATTTTCATTTACAATCTCATGGTCCTTGATAAAACTGATTATGTCTCGGAGTTCACGGGGACCTGTATCTGCCTCAGGGTCTGATTCTGCCGTAGGCATTAGAGCATTGAAAACCACGTTAAAACAGTATTGAGGAAGGTACACAAGAAGCAGTGTCCCTTGGCATCAGTTCCAATATCATAACAGACCTGAAGACAAAGTTCCCATGGCCAGCTCCTCAGGTTAACAGAGAAAAGGAAGGGGAAGCCTCTGATTTTTTAAGACAGAAATAGGGACTACAATACCTACCAGGACTCTGGACACTTGCACAGGGGTACAGAACTTGCCAGAATAGTAGCCCTTTTGTTCCAAAATATCTCTTACTCAATAGCTTGTTTTCCTTAGGCTCTGCATTAGTATTACCATGCAAAAAAATTTAAAAATCAAGAGAGTATTCTTCAGGTAGAAAAAGCAACCTTCTGACTAGTGCTTTCTAATCTCTGAGGTAAACACAGCAGCAACAGAAAACCAGCAGAGATGTCTTAGCATAAAGCTTGCTTTTATTGGAAACCAATTAGATGCACACACCTGTTTTCTTGAGGGTTTTCACGTGGCTTTTTTTCTTCACATTGCTTTTATTTATCAAAACAAAAATTATGTGTTGTTCTTAAAGTGCTAGGCAGCTCATGAACGTCTCATAAGACACAGTGAAATACCTTTAGCCCAGATTAATAATAATAACATCCAATTCACATTACAAAACCAGCAGTTACTGGCTCGTTATCAGCATAATACTGAAGCATATACGCAGCCTGATGGTATTAATTACGTTGTTAGTAGGCTCACTGAATTGCAAGCTTTATGAAGGCCTGAAAACAGATCAATATAATTAGATTTTTATCATTTTAAGCCTGCTCTTTGATGTTCTCATTTTGCTTGGTATTTCAATCTGATGCCTTTTCTAGCAGTGATGTGTCATTTTTTTCCCAACAAGGAGCAGTGTTGTATTGCTTGTGTCCGTCCACAACAGCACATCTTTATCTTAGCTAAAATAATACAGGGACAATACAAACCATACACAAGCAATGCAAACGCAATTGGATTTCATGTTTTCTCATCCTAATATCATGAATTTCTGCTTGCTTTCATGCTGCAGTTTAAAATGGTTTCTTAAGAACGATGATATACATTACCTCAGTTTGACTTTAGGCTGCTCTCATCTATGAATTCTGACTCATGCTCTTAATTTCATCATTTTCCAAACAACATGTTCTGTTACGTTCAACTGAGCTTTAAAGATAGCACAGTGATCTTCTTCCTAACCTGTATTTCATTTTTGTAATTTGATGAATATGCATACAGATTTTCCCTCACCTGCTTCAAGTAAACAAAGCAGCAATAGCTGTCACTTTGCATCTATTTTTTAATTTACGCAACAGTACATGTTTTTCATCTTCACTGGTACATTTTGCATTTTCAAAGTGCAGCCCATAAAAAATCTTGTAGCAAATGAGAATGCTCATGAAATACAAGCTGAATTCCCTTGAATGCGAATTGTACAGTGGCAGGATAATTCATGGGATACAGGAAAATAGTCCTTGCTAGCTCCCTCACCTATACTGTCATCACAAAAGATGCTTCAGCAAAGATGATTCCTCTTTTTGAAATATGGAATTATGTAGCATGCACAGTGAGAAAGTGTCTGAGATCCAGTACATTCAGAATAACACCTTGAATACTGAGAACTAGTGTCTTGGGTTGTGCTGTTATACATAACAGTGTGAAAAGCCTATTTTTATAGTTCTTGAGAGAGTAGCTCATAACCTTTCGTTTCACCAAGTTCTAAAAATTCATCAAGTGTCACACAAGTGTGAATTATCATACCCTTGCACCTTTCTCTCCGTTGGCACCTGGAAATCCTGGGAAGCCAGTTGAGCCCTGTGTAAGCAATCAATGCAAATGTCAGAGTACATCAACAGCACACTATAGCCAACATTAAATTTGTATATAAAGCAGCCCTCCAAAGTCACATACAGTGCACACGCCAAACAAGTGTGACAGCTCTGACGAATAGCTGTAAATTAACTTACCCTAATGCCTCAAGTCCAGAACGCATTAAAAAAATCAATGTACAGAATGGACATTATTTGTCACCTTATTAGACAATAAAGTATTCATTAAATTTCCACCATTTTTAAAAGTAGGCAAGAAATTATCAGTAGCAGGCTAGTAGAAACAGCTGTATCACAATGCAGAGGAACGAACAAGCCTCACAGTAGAGTAATTCTTTTACAAAATAACTTCATTCAGAATAACTGTAAGGTGTTGCCACATCTGAGCAGCAGTCCTCTAGTCACTTTACTGAGATGTCAGCTACTTTGGGTGCTTTATTCACTGGCCACTGGACAGCCTCCTTTACCTACTGCATGCAATTTGGGTGTGAGTTTATATGCTCATTTCAAAAGCAGGATTTATGAGATTATTTGACTTGAAACTACTCCTAGGCAGTTAGTCCTGCTTCTCCTTTTTTTTTCTCCTTCTGCTAACTACCCAGTTGAATTTGCACAGTGCTGTTTTCTTCTTTATTTCTGGTTTACAAGTCCAAAGGGACACAAGACTTGTTATCTGACAAGGTGTTGTCAGAAGGGACTTGCAGTCAAGGAGGTAGCAGACCTAATCAAATATACTTTTAAGTGACTGGAGATAAAAAAATCAATGTAGGATTTGGTTTGGTCAGCCGCTAAAGGCACTGCCCAGGCTGCCTGCTGTGATAGTGCATCTCTATCTTTGCAGCTTGCTAGGAGTATTTAGTGGTAAAAAAATTGCATATAACAAAATCTTACAACAGGATTTCTTGGTGCTCTTCCTTGAGACGTCAGTAAGTACTTTTCTCCTGTTTTATCTTTTTCTTACTTATGCTGCCCCTTTAATGAAGCTTGTTTCACACAATCATTCCAATTATCCATTAAGGACTTAGGGGCAGTACAACTTCTCTGGCACTGATTCTAGTCAAACCCTGACTGACACTCACTGGTGGCAGAAAACTTGAAAGTTTTTCTTTTCTGTCTTCCTTTCTTTTTCCCCTCCTCCTTAATTCTTCACCAGTTATAGCTAAAAATATGAATAAAACTGTGAAAATCCTACTATGTGGTGCCCCAGCATGGTCTTTGTAATTAAAAGAGTGGAGGAAAAAACCAAAACACTCCAATGATCAGGCACTAATAGGCATGACTTGTTTGTAAATATATACATGGTACTTTCTGCAACTGTGTTGAGCAAGAGGGACTGGACAGCAGAAAAAGAAAAACATTGTGAAAATTATAACATAATGGCAGTGCTCTAAGAACAATTCTCAGCAGAAAAATAATGAAAAGCAAGTGTGTAACAACAAAAAGAGTGGTGTGAACATTCTTGACAATACTGTGACAAGATGTCTTATTTGCTTTCCACAGCTAGTATGTTTTTCTGCTCCTTTTTTTCTCTCACGTTAATTTGAGATGGACCGTGACTAAGTTTCAAAACAAGTCTCTAGTGAGTTGATGTCACTGTTTTTTTGGAACTTTGAGCAACAGACTAGAAGAGCAAACAGTGAACGCAGCTTGAGAACTATTTTCAGTTTTCCTGTGATAAAAAATTAATATAATGAAATTCTTGATCAAGTCTTTGCTGGAAAAAGAATCAATCAACTTCCATTTGAAGAGTCACATCATTTTTGTTCTTCAAACTGAATAATGTAAAACCTCTTTGATCTTCAAAAGGCAGTTCTACAGGAGAACAAAAAGAGACTGAAATCTCAGACATTTGAGTTGAAAAAACACGTCTCTCAAGGTGAGTAATTTTTGTGACTACCTTCCATAGATGGTTTTGTTATTTTTCACCAACAGGGAACGTTCAATGACCAAGCATTCTTCAGATCATTCACTTGACTGAAATGGGCCAAAGGACAGGCCAGAATCACAAAAACCCTTTGCTTAGCCAGCCAAGAAGTTGTATTTCTTCCCCAAAATACTGTCATTTCAAGTTTGAAAGTAGAACAAAGTTGAGGATTTTTAGTGCAGGTCAACTGGTAAGTTGCATAGAAGGGGCAAGGGATTCTTCTCCTTGCGGTATTTCCCTCGATGAGTAACGAGGCATCGGGGGATGCAATGTCTCCCAACGGACTCTACACTAGGAAACGTCCGTAGAACTGTGGGTTTATTCCTTTTTTTTTTTTTCCTTGCTCATGTCAGGAAAGAGCGCTTGCAATTCGTTTAGCATGTCCGTTTCCTAAAGCTGTGTTAAGAGGACCTTTTCAAACATACGTTTCACACAAGTGTTTTAAAAATATAAGCCTTCACCTGACCCAGACAACACCTATGTGGTTTTCTCTTACATATAAAAAAGACAGCTGAAGGATAGAGGTGGGCACGTAAATCAGCTAAGGGCTGGGCTTTGTTACGTTTGTCATAACGGAAGCAAGAGGAAAACATGAGGGAAATTGTCAGTTGTACGTTTCAAAGCAATATGGCTTATCCTGTGGAAGAAGCATTAATGACACTAAGGGAATGCTTTCATCACATGGAAAATTCTCCCTCCAATCAGCATCCATGTGGTGGTCACTACAGTGCTAACGCTCTGTCAACCAGCAGCAGTTCCTTCACGGCAAGGGACAGGACGTACAGCTCATTTACAGCTCACCTTTGGACCTTGTCTGCCTGGATATCCTGGCAATCCGGGTACACCGAGCTTCCCCTGCGAGAAGAAGGCAGCGCAAAATTTTGTATCATCATCCTTAGTGTTTCGGCAAGCTTGTTTTTAACACAACTTAGAGTGATGATACCTCATGACATATAATATTTAATTAAATCAATTTCTCACTTTTTACTGTTAATCATCAGTGGACTTAGTTCCCCAAACTTATTCAGCGTCGTCTTTTTTTCCCCCATGAAGTGCCGTGCAGTGATGTGGAGCTGTGGTCATTAAACTATTAATATTCTCTGAGAAATCATTGGGTTAATAGGTTTAAGTGACAAGAAATCCTTTTAAATTTATGCTGTGAGATGGCTGCTTTTTTCCTCGACTAGTTCTAGACTGTTTGAGACTGTGATAAATCATACCCCCCTGTCTATTTGCTGACAATACATTTGCCAACAAATGTCACTAACCTGCTGTGTGCAGAAAGGACAACAGGATGAGGAGTCCCATCAACATCGACATTAACCATTACTAGAAATGAAACACAGCGCCCTACCCCACTGAGTTCGTCTCTTCAGAGCCCTCGAGGACGAGTGATGATTTCCCACTTTCTTCTCTCCTGTATTTCATGTCAGCATCCTTTTTTTTTTTTCAGTCATCCCTTTTTACAGCCCCTTTCAGTTACATCAGCCCTATTTTGGATTTTTTATCTGGGTTATGTTTTCTGCTTACAACAGTCTTCACGTCACAATTTGTCATAATACGTCTGTGACAATTCACTCTCCTTTATCCTCCTCTCTGTCCAACTCTTTTCTCTGCATTGCATTTTCCTCAGCAGGTACGTAATTCAGGATAAGAATTTAGCTGCCTTACACGTCGATGAAGTACTATAGTGCCTTTCTGTACACTTCAAAATAATAAATTTTCAATACTTGCTCCAATATGAACTCCAATGGTCTGCTATAGTAGTGTCTCATAAAAATGACTGTCAGCTAATTAATTTTTGCAGATATGGAAGCTTGTTTTTTTAGTGATGAAGACCACGGACTCTGTCTATGCTATGAGGCAATGGCATGTTTATGTTGATATCTGGCTACTGACCTTTTCCCCAGCTGGACCAGCAGCACCTGGGTCCCCAGATGGACCTGCTCGACCTTTTGGACCTTCTGGACCATCTTCTCCTCGTGGCCCCGGCTGACCAATTTCTCCCTAAAATACACCACCTTCTAAGTATGGAACAATTGCCTTCATGCATATATTAGAGAGACTAGCTACAATTACTTCAAAGTAAGTTTTCAGTCAATGTAAATGGAGATTAGAATTACAGAACCATAGATTGGTTTGGGCTGGAAGGGACTTTTACAGGTCACCTAGTCCAACCCTCCTGCAATGCACAGGGACATCTTCTACTACATCAGGCTGTTCACAGTCCCATCCAGTTTCCAACTGGGAAAATACCACTGCTTGTGTTCATTACAGAAATGCAAACAGTGTAAATTAGGCACTTTCAAAAGTGCAGGAGCCCAGTTGCCTTGCCTGAAGAGAGCTGCATTGAGATATCGCGTATTCTTACTTTTCCTTCCCTAAATTCTTGTGAAGGCACTCTGACAGTCCCTAGAAAGTAACATGTCTGTGCCCAAGTATTTATATGGGTATCATTTTCACAGTTATTTATGTATATGGGCCAGGAGCCTCTTGTGACAAGTTTTTTGGAGAACTTCCACAAGACTTCTATGAAAGAAACTACGTGTCCGTTGGGATAAACAAACAACATTTTCGCAGAGATTTGCTAGATGCTAGGCTGGCATCAAAACATCTTTATCCCAGATAGATCAATTTTCTTCAGGCAAATACTGGAGATCTTGGAATCTGGAAAAGAAGATTCCCTATGAAGAAGCTTAGTGGAAAGGATATCCAAAACTGACATTCTCTTCCTCTTTATAATTCCGCCATTCACAGGAACCAAATCTCTGGGTCAAATCTGTGCCAATAAAAATAATTTAAGCTACCAGCTTTTTTCTTTATTTTTGGTTTAAATTTGTTTTTTCATGTGAGTGATCCTTTCAAAATAACAACAATTAAAATTCTGAAGAACATACAGGCTATGAATAAGTGCTTACCCGGTCACCTTTAAGTCCCATGTCACCTTTAAATCCTGGAAAACCGTCTTCACCCTAAAAAAGGCAGAAATGTAGGTAATAAGAGAGGATTTTTTTTTTCTGCAGACAGAATAAGAAAATGCAAGTATTACAGATCAAAATAATTTGCATAGATAAACCAAGGACTTAAAAAAATCTAATATGGCTACTGCTATTTTAGAGAAAGTTTATCAATGCACTATTCAAAATGACATTTTAGTTTGAAAGTTCCCAGTAACAGCTGCTTGTAGCTGCTTAAAATCTTTAAAGACAGAGACAACAGAATTTTTTCTGGTTTATTATGAATTATCTTGCAAAGACCTTTTTTAACTCCAAAACTTTCTTCGATTATGACTCGTTTTAATAAAGCCATCCATTCAATTCCCTAAAAAATTGATGGGAAATTACTCAGTTTTATTCTATTTGATAGCAGAACCTGCCATTTAATGAATTTTTTTAAACTAGTGGCTCCCCTCAGCCTCCTCTTCTCCAGGCTAAAGAACCCCAGCTCCCCGTAACACCTGTGCTCCAGACCCTTCCCCTTCTCTGGACACGCTCCTGCACCTCAAGGTCCTTCTTGCAGTGAGGGGCCCAGACCTGAAGGATTTGAGGTGCAGCCTCACCAAAGCCGAGAACAGGGGCACGATCCCCGCCCTGCTCCTGCTCACTGCGCTATTTCTGACCAGCCAGGATGCCGTTGGCCTTCTTGTCCCACTGGGCACCCTGCTGGCTCCTGTCCAGCCGGTGTCCACCAATACCCCAGGTCCCTCTGCCTGGCAGCTCCCCAGCCACTCCTCCCCAAGCCTGTAGCACTGCCGGGGGTTGTTGTGGCCCAAGGGCAGGACCCGGCGTTTGGCCTCATTGAAACTCCTGGGATTGCCCTTCGCCCAGCGACCCAGCCTGTGCAGATCCCTCTGCAGAGCCTCCCTGACCTCCAGCAGATCAATGCTTCCACCCAGCTGGGTGTCATCTGCAAACCTGTACGGGTGCCCTCCATCCCCTCATCCAAATCATTGATGAAAATGTTCAACAGGGCTGGGCCCAGTGGCCCCGGGGAACACCGCGTGTGACCGCTGGCTGGCAACTGGGTTTAACTCCATTCATCAGCACTCTGGGGCCCTGGCCACCCAGCCAGTTTTTCACCCCGTGAAGAATCCACCCGCCCAAACCGTGAGCAGTCAGCTTCTCCAGCAGAATTCTGCGGGAAGCAGCATCAAAGGCTTTGCTAAAGTCCAGACAAACAATATCCACAGCCTTGCTCCCATGTGCCGCGCAGGTCACATCTCACAGGAGGAGATCAAGAATCCACATCCACCAGCAGAACAGGTGCACACTATTACTATCTCTAGCGAGAATTACTCATTTATGGCCTAGTAAATTCCAGCAGAGAACTTACTCCAAGCACAGGAAGGCTGGGGAAGGACTTTTTACAAGAATGTCCAGCAATAGGACAAGGGGAAATGGGTTTAAGTTGAAGGAGAATAGATTTAGATTAGATCTTAGGAAGAAATTCTTCAGTACGAGGGCGGCAAGACTCTGGACTAAATTGCCCAGAGACGTTGTGGGTGCCCCCTCCCTGGAGGTGTTCAAGGCCAAGTTGGATGGAGCCTTGAATATCATGATCTAGTTGAGAGGTGTCCCTGCCCATGACAGGGAGGTTGGACTAGATGATCTCTAAGGTCCCTTCCAGCCTTGGCCAGTCTATGATTCTATGATTCTACGATTTGAAAAGGTGTCCCTGCAGAAGTACAAGCAGAAAGTACTCAGACTTTACACGTGTACGAGTTAGCCCAGATACAAACAGAAATCTCCAGCGCTGTGCAGTGGAGCTGTTCAGCAAAACCCATCAGCTTTTGGTCCCCTCTTTCGTAGACTAACCCTTCCTACAGCTACTGTTCTGACAGCCAGACAACAGAGATTATTGATCGCGTTTTTATCTAATGCTTGGTTATATCCTGAGACCAAAGATCTTTGTGATGAACAAGCAGACAGGAAAATGTTTAACTACAATGCTGTTAGGTTGTTTATATGCTTTAAACATTGACATAAGCTTTCTGCGGTTATCTTACATTGCATAAATTAAAATGCCAAGGTGGTCTTTCTTAGACTTTAGAGAGGTGAAAAAGTTAGAGCGCAGAAAACATGAAAAAAGCCTTAAGTTGTAAAAGTTGCTCAGGTGTGGTCATGGGCAGGAATAATTATATGAGAACACCTTGCAACATATCAGCAAGGACTGATCACGTGCCAACTGCTGAGCAAACAGCTGCCAAATGAACTGAAACTCTTCTTCAGCTTTCACAGTGAGCTTCCAGCTATTGAGATCGACAACAGGTTGATTTTATTCCACGTAGGACGAGAGAGCTGAATGCTCTATTTCCTCTTCTGCTGTTACCAAAACAATAAAATAGCTAAAGAGTTCTAGTCCTATTTACTGCTCAGTACAGAGACAAACCTCCTTGGATGTCCCTGGGACCATTCCAGATCTACAGAGGCTTTCCTGAATGATCATTTTATTTCTTTCTGCCTCTTACAGTGCTTTCCCCCACATAAAGGCATCTGACTCGTTTCAGTAAAAACGCCTGTGTAACAGATCTTTAAAGCACTGTGTGGACAATTTATGAGATATATTTGTGTGACATTTGGAGCTATTCAGTAGAGTTTGGTGTCTTACAGCAACTGTGAGATCAATTTTTAGGAACGCAGAAATACTATGGAGATTACGCTGAATCAGTATTCATCAATATATACACACACATATGTATATATATAGATATACACACATATGTATATTAATTTATAGCAAAGTCCTAGCTGGACTAGCTGTATACTAATCACTCAATAAGGCACAAGAAAACACTGTTTTTCTTGAATTGTCCAGTCTCCACAGATTTAATAACACATTCTTTTCAGCCCAGATTTAATGAGCAACTCTAAAATGAGTATGCAAACTTGGGTTTGGGAAAGCCTGAAAATGTACAACAGTTTTTGGCATCTAAGTTTGAAAGACAGATCTCCAGTACTGCAGTCAAGGCTTTTTGGCAAGACTGAGTCTTCTCCTTTAGAAATAGCTATAAATACACACACAGTTAACCACAAGGCTAAATTTGCCTGTGTGGGTGGAAGGCACAACTGATGGTGTTTATCTGTCTCTTGCTGCGAGTGTTGAGGGAAGTGGGAAGGCAAAAGCAAAAGGGGCTGTAGTTTCAGCTCCTGCAGACCATCAGAAGTCAGCAGAGATCACAGCAGTTGGTGTTTGCTCTAGTATGAGCTCGATGTACAGAACAGTATCAGGTAGATGCAAAAGCTTTCTTTGTGTTCGTACATATAGATCTGACCAGGGCTTTTCAGCACTTTGGCAAAGGCAAAGATCCGGGACGAAAATACCTGGAACCTAGAAAGCCATTGGAAGAAGCAGATAAAAAATAGAAAGCGTAGCCTATGGCCCCATCAAAACAGGTAAAATAACACTCTTGTCACCGCAAATCTCTCTGATGCACAAGCTTCTCAGTATCTACCACAGTATCTATTAACAAGAGAGGCGATGCCTGATTCTCTACTGAAGAGCACCTTAGAGAGAGGTTACTTCAACTGGTATGAAAAAGGATTCAAACCCCTACTTTTTACTTTCTACCAGTGTAAATAACCAAGGAGGTCACTGATTTACGAACTAGACTTGGTATGTCCTTAGGGTAAGGCAAAACTAAACTCACCGGCGTAAGAGAAAACACGCTGCAGTGAAGGAGACAGAAGATGTTACACTGAAATAAGGAATATAGAAAAAACAGAAAGGAATTTACCTTTTCACCTTTGGACCCCTTGAGACCACGGACACCATCAGCTCCCTAAAGGAAGAATATAAAGAATCACCCGCCTGGACATATTCCAAAAGGGTTGGAGGGAGGAATCCAGTAATTAAATCTTACCTTTACACCACGAGGACCTGGATAGCCAATCGGACCCTGAGGACCTGGAGGCCCCTAGAATATAGCGGAGTAAAGAACTTTTGTTTGCTTGCTTTGGTTAACAAGCAGTTCTCCTATGAGTCTAATCCTTGTTCTTTCATTATAATGCAGCAGTCTTGTGTGAGACAACAAAATAACACTGGGCTGCCTGCCACTGCGAAAAGTCACGGCATCACAAAGTTCCCTTCAGTGTCACTATAAAACTATTAATAGAGCGACAGGTTTGGTTCTATTTGCATTTTGGAGAAACGTTTATCCACAAGATAAATTATCTGAAATGATGGTAATTGGAAAATGTAACAAACAAAAAGAAACCAATTAGAAACCGGTGGTGCCTTACCGGAGGAAATTTTATATGTTATTGTGATTATGACGCAAGCCAAAAGTAGAGATCAAAATAATAATGACAGTCTTTCCAAAGAAAAAGAGATTCCAAACCTGAAAGCTACAAGGCTTATGGTGCTACCAACACTGACTGCTGTCTGGATGCTGACATTTATGGGTCACTGAGCATTTTAAAGATGCTTAACTTTGATACTATGCAATCCAATGGCAGGGTCTAAAGAAACTGAGTTCCGAAAACAGTGCAAGCAAGGAAGTCTGGAAATATCCATGTCCGAGGCTGAGCTGCTTTGTCGATCCTCTCAGACAGACAGATAACTTTTTTGCCATTGATAAGGTCTTTTTCCCCTTTTCAGCTGTGTCTTTTCACATGACCTTTAGATCGTTAACATCCGAGAGAAATAAAATTTTCTGCCTATCTAGTCTGTCTGACATCCATCAGTAAATCCCAAAGACCTGACTGTCAAAAGCCAGATGGTCACACACCTGTGCCTTCCAAACGTAAATGCTCTGTGTAAGCTTTATTTTCTTTGGTAAACAGGATGAAATCTACAGTCCTCTAACACATAACAAAATTTTGGACAAATAGGAACATGCTGGTGTCAGTGGGAATTGTACTTTCTGAAACGCCCTATTCATTTGTGCATCTTATTTATCCAGAATACAACCTTTTAGTATTGCCACTGAAATCAGTACTGCAACTGAAGCTAATTTCAGAGATGCTCTTCTGGATAAATAGGCATCAATACTGAGCAAGTGGAATGCTCGGAGCCACAGATGTGTTGTAAAGCTGAAAAACTGCCAAAGGTTTTCTTGAAAGCTGTGTAAATAAACGGAAAAATTGTAAAACTCACCAATGCACCTTTATCTCCAGACTGACCCTCTTTGCCAGGATGACCCTGATTTAAGAGAAATATATCTGATTTGGAAAATACTCTTTTTTTTTCGGTAGTGACAGTCCATTATAAACCCACCATTATTTAAACCCCTGAATTTCAGGTCACTAATCACTCCTCTTCAGTATTAGAACACGCACATGGAATTTTTACGCAATACCAATGAAGTTTACATAACAAAGAAAAAAATGGACAATAAATATGTTTTCAGGATAATAAATAATGTTTTCAGGAATATCTTGATCACCCCTTTTGTTCAGTTAATGTTTCAGCAGTAAGAGGTTTCTAACGCAGGACACTGAACCCTAAGCAGCGCTACTCCGGTGGTTACGCTCTCTGTCCCTGCGAACGAATATGCCCTCAGAGCTGAGCTGAATTCCGCAGAGATCGCAAGATTCTAAAGGTCCGCCCCAGTGCAGAAAACGAAAGAACAAGCCCTAACACATAACGTGTCCCTTAGGTCAGGAAGCAGTGAAAGGTCCAGCCCGTTCTGTATTTCCTCAGAGCAAACTTTTTTACAGACGACTTGCTTTGTCCTACTCGCAGGGCAGGGTTATAGTGAAATAGTGTCTATCCCTCGGTGTGTCATCCCTGCAGATGTTTCAGATGCATTTCATCATCAGGGGCAATGTTTGAAGAGCCCACAGCCATTTTCAGCAGCTGCTTCAAAAATGTAATTCTCATCAAACGACACAGGTTTTAACTGGATTTTATAATATTGCCAACCAGGACTATCAGTGCTTTTACTCTCCATTTTCTTTTTGCAACATTCAAAAATATTTAGTGCTTGGTGAATGTATTTAAATATTCAAGGGATGAAATAGCTGGTTACTTACCGGAGGCCCATCAGAACCAGGAAGGCCAGGAAGGCCAGGCTTGCCTTGAGGTCCCTAAACGCAGTAACAGAGACACATCTTCAGAACAACAGCAAACATTCTGTCCCTGGTTAGGATGACAGAGGGTCATCCTTGCTGAGGACTGGTATGCCCTAAAATCAGCAAACTACCTCAAATCTTCTTAGTATTTAAAAATAACCAGCGAACCTGCCCTAGGTGTAGTTATAAGAAAAAATACAAACTGAAAAGCAAAGCAAAACCAGGAGAGAAAATGGAAAAAAAACCCACACCACCACCTATAAGCAATACACTTGACTCTAGGAGCTAAGGATGTAAAACGTAGTTATACCTAAATCCCTTGATATGGATATCAGGGTTAAATAAAAAACATAATAAAGCTAAACCCAGAAAGATACTACCATGCAAGAGGCGAGTGCCAGGTCAGTCCTTAGAACCTTTAGAGAATTCAGAGCAGCCCTGGTTTTGAATGAGATGCTTGCCTGAGAACAGGCTCCCGGAATCACCCTGCCCACACACAACACAAGGCGAGGAAGAATTCCCCGGTGCACAAAACGAACTCGTCTATAGAATTTCAGGAATGAAAGATGTGAGCATATTTAAGACACCAAGAAGATCAGAAGGCAAAGAGAACAGGTCCCAGAACTCCAGCGGTCGTGGCTGAAGGGCACAGTGCATCTTTGGGAAAGCCTCTGGCAAGTGGACCTAGCCCATTTTGCTAGACTAATACTTCTTAGGTACGCAGGCGGCTAAAAAGCACGTATCTTATTTCCTAAAATCTCATCCATTTTCTCCTAAAGTATATACTAAACAGTGAAGAGGAGCAAAAATCAAAGTAGAATCAACAGAGCAGGAATTCAGCAAAAAGGCAGGACACGCAAAATTAGCATGAAATTCAACAGTGACATTTTGGCAATTATCAGAAGACGTGCTTCAAACCACAAGAACATGTACGAACAGATAGATCAGGAAAAAAACCTACCAAGTGACACTACAGTGTGCCAATTACACTGCAGAGTCATGGCAAATAAACCCTTGAAACAGGAGGACAGAATCAGACTTGAGTAGGTAAAATTTTGTTATAGGAAGGAGATTAATAAAAACAATTTTCACAGCTTGCTGTGAAATTAATTCACATTCAAGTACACACTGTTTCATATTGTAGATGGGATTCTGAAGCTAATAATGGAAAATTAATCCAAAATAAAGGGAGGAAATTATGCTTGTGAAGAAGTGTATGTGAGGGGAAAGCCAGGCCTCCATTGGTTATTCATTTACTTGAGAATTTCACAAGTTCTGATAGATTTAGGTTAATATTCTGTAAAACATAGCAAAGCCTTGAAGCACCTAAGCAAGGTGGCTGCACAGAGCTGGCTGTGAAATACCAGAATAACGCTGTAACTTACTTTTTCACCAGGTGGTCCAATAGGACCTTGTGGACCAGGAAGCCCCTATTTAAAAGAAACCAGTGTGAGAAACCAGGGACAACAATGTACATACATTCACCCTACGAAAGGGCCCTCGTTAATCTGTTTAAACACACTGGCACATAGAAGTGGCTTTTTTCCCCCACTTACAAGTTAGCTCAGGAGTTTTGTGTGAGCCCTTCGCACAAGCCACTATTCTGGCAGTGGGTCTGTAACAAGATCCTGTTCAGAGCCCTCCTCCAGGTGTGGCCACTCCTCCTGCATTCCAGGAATGCTGAATGAATCCTTTTTCTCTCCTGAATGAAAAGTCCCTCTGAAAGTTTACTTGAAAACTCGGCTCCTGCTGCCCCGGACACATTTGCAGCATTATTTATGAAATCCTTGAAGCTTTATCAGTTTTGCACATGAAAAACTCTTTTTTTTTTGGTAATTTTTTATTTCTGAAACATTTGCTGCACGTCGCAGCCTATTTCTTGAGAGTTATTTTACGCTTACTTGTGGGCCTGGGATTCCTTGCTGACCAGGAGGTCCTGGTTCTCCTTGAGGACCCTACCATGCAAAAAAAATACCAGGGTTAGGTTTGCATTTCTGCACTACAGATCTTCATTGTCAGGACTAAAAGGAATACAAACTCATCTTTGTTCCTCCCTCTTTAAGGGCTACCACAAACTTGTTATCCAGTACGATATTTTTTCATGCTAATAAAATATCCTGGCCTTTTTTTTTTTTTTTAAATAGAGAATATCAGTCCACACATAGGACCTAAGCATTGGAGTCCACGGTGCTAAAGGAGCTTGAGAAAAAGCATGGTTAGGCCTTCTGGCTAGAAGACTAAGTAATAGAAGGCTTCTCTTTTCAATGTAAAATCATCATGAATCTGAACATTTTGCCAGAAGGGTTTAATTAAACGGCAGGGATGGCATGGTGGCAGGGGCAAGAGAATGTGGAAAGGATTCTTAGGATCCATTCCCCGTTTAACTCGCAGCTTTCTTACTCACCATGTTCCCTTTTGGGCCTGAAGGTCCATCGACGCCTGCAATGCCCTACAACAAACATTTTAAACATGAGTAACTTTTCAGGGAGCTTCCATTTTTCACCTGGAAATCACAAATCCAAACCGGTTCATACGTACTGGTTGGCCAGGGGGACCAGGAGTACCTCTGGGGCCCAGTAATCCCCGCGGACCCTGAAAGAGAAGAAAAACTTCTCAACACCTGCAGGATTTCAGTTTTTTTTTTCTGAACAGAGAGGCTCCGGAACAGGAGTGGGCAAGGTGTGTCAGGAGGAGTAGGAAGGGTGAGGGGGAGGCAGCATGGGTGTTGAGGAAGAAAGAAAGAAAAGAAAGAAAAGAAAGA
>NW_009693181.1:0-417 GCF_000703405.1 Apaloderma vittatum | reverse complement strand
ATAAGGTACCAGCATCCCCCAACTAACTCCCATTGTACCGCACCTTTGCCAGTGACTCTGCTTCTGATGTTGCTACATGTATCCCAGAGCTGTTTTCATTTGATGTGATTGTTACCCCTTCCCCCTTCATATTTAGTTTAAAGCACGTTCTATGAGTGCTGCCAGGTCATGACTGAAGATCATTTTTCCCCGTGGTGTCATTTGAACCCCATCCAGTTTTAGTAGACCAGGTGCTTTGTAAATGGTTAAAAAATCCAAAGCTAGACCATTGGCACCAGCCTTCTAGCCAAGCATTAATCAGTTGCACTTTGTTGCACTTTCTACTGTTTCTCCTTGTAATTGTACGAATGGAGGTAAATACAACCTGTGTACCTGATCCTTCCAGAAACCATCCCAGTGCCCTAAAGTCCCTTTTGA
>NW_009693180.1:1740-10272 GCF_000703405.1 Apaloderma vittatum | reverse complement strand
TGCCCCGGGCTGGTGCTGGGCGCCTCTCCCCGAACCTCTCGGCCTGGCGGCGGAACAGCGCTGCCGGGTGGGGGGAGGCGCGGTGTCTTGGGAAGGCCGCGCGGTTCAACCACGGCGTTCTTTCTTCTCCTTTCAGGTTTCCGCTGTTCACGTGTGCAGCCCAAAGCCAGAGTTGTGCTCTTCGCCTCTTCGTTTCAGCGTCTGTAAGAGAACTGAGAAGATGGTGAATGTTCTAAAGGGCGTTCTGATCGAATGGTTAGTGACAGAACTTACTGCCTCGCTGTGTCAGAGCCTGCTTATTTCTTGAGAGCTGGAAATAGTCTAAGTAACTGAAGAGTCCAGACCAAAAAACTTAATTGTCAGGAGAAGAGGTGATGCTGAATAAGTAGATGAGAAAAGTGAGGCCTTTGAGGGAAGAAGGAGACAAGAAGCAGGTTTAGGTAACCTTAATTCCAAACTCTTTTTTTTTCATTTCAATATATTATTCTCCACTTATGCTTAACCATTAGATTTTCCCTCTCGTTATTTATATTGCTTTCAAATAATGGGGCTTTTTTGGTTGTAATTTGTGAGTAATGTGTTTCTTTACTGGTTCTAGAGTGAGATGAGATAATCTCCCATCCCTTCTTTCCTATCTACTTTTGCCTCCAGTCCAAATTCCATTCAGGGTTGGCATGTGACTCTGTTTGTAGATCATACTTGAAAGGAATATGCTTGTACGTTGTAGAAGGAAGTGTTTGACATATGTGTAGTAAACGTGTTTTCATATAATCTGAAATCTCTAGACTAAGAATCAGGTAACTGCTTAGCTCCAAAGTAAAAAGAACGCTCAGTCAAGATATGTGGTATCATCGAATAGTATTATATGACATGTAAGACTTTTGCTGTACGCCAGCTGAAGTCTAGATGGCTAATGGCTATGTGTGAACAGTTCAGAGCCTAAATTCTGCTCCATGCTAGAAGCTTGACAGGTCTTCTGGAGCAGAAGACATTCGCTGCCTGCTTCAGAAGAAATTTGCTGCCTGCAGCTGGCTATGTGAAGATGACCAGAGCAGGATTCTTGACTGACAAAGCAAGAGGTTCTAAAATCTCAAGTACTTAGCAAAATATTTTATTTTGTACCATCTGTGTTTCTTTTACACATACCTAAAGATCTATGTGTTTTTATTCAGCCCTGTGGCCACATCCCACGTAGTATTAGCATGGAACTTATGCTTCCTGACAGGCAAGGGAATCTTCTGTCTGATAACAAATCTACAGCACTTGTTATGTTATTAGATGTTTTCAACAGCGCCCTGGGAGACTGACCTTTGAGTTGGTTTTGCTAGCCCTTAGTGGCTTGGTTCTGTTCATTTGGCTTTTTCCCCACCTTTGCATATAGGTAGCCTATGTCTGGGCGTGAGATTCCGTCCTAGGAGAGGATGCAGAATTGCTGAACTTGTCCACTTGTTTACATGTCATATACAAATTTTTCACGAACCAATTTTCTGAGGGTGTTTAAGATACCAAATGGACAGGGACTGGGGGAAAAATACACACTTGTGAATGTGCAAATCATGCAAATAAAATAGTGAACTGTTTTGCAGGTGTTTTATTCTATATGCTTCCAATAAATAGCTAAACTTTCCTGAAGACACTATATCAGGTATTATAATCTCCAAGTACTGTAACGAGATCACTGTTTCAGCTGTGACATCCATCTACTGGCACTGATTACAGTTCTGTATGTTGAGTGTGTGAAAACCAGTCTCAGGATACTGCCTGACATCCTACAGGCTGGTCATACCAGCTAGGACAAAAGCTAAGCCATCTGGTACTGCTAATTGGAGTCATTAAAGTGTAGCTGAGTGAAACAAAAGATAAACCTCCCCTCACCCTTCCGAAAGAGGATATGAAGGAATGTTGGGAATCACATACTTCTGGTATCTGACTTCTCTCAACTGTACTGTTTCTCTTCTGTTTCTCTTCTTGCATGCCGTAGCACATAAAGAATGGTTACATAGCTTCTAGACTTTCCTATTCTTTCCTCAAAATTACTTTGTACTTTGAAAGCTCATTTTACTCTGGTCATGCTTCTTTGAGTTTGAGGCTGATAGTGAAGGTTGTTTTTTGAGTTGCTGTGGCATTTCACCATATATATATATATATTTATGTAAGGGAGAATTGGTCCTCATACTGCATTTGAAAGAGAGATTAACCGAGGGGTTATTTTAAGATACGCTGTGTTATTACGAGTTCTTTTAAAGAATTTTTATTGTTGCCAAAACAGTTATGTTCATAATTTTGAACCACCTGATTCCAATTTTCTGTATTGCTTGCACATATTCTGTCCCAGTTGTTGCAGTCAAATACTAAGTTTTACCAAAGACATGTTTTTCCTGTTTTCTAAAAACTACTAGTGGTAAAATTTCCAAATTCTTCAAAATTTCATTGGGTCAAAGAGCTTATATTTCGAAGCCACTTCATCTAGCTCCTTAGTTAGCTGTTTTAGTTACTGGTAATTTCCATACTTGCAAACTGTTTTCTTCTAAACAATTAAATTTAACTTAGAAGGTGTTACTGTGAAAAAGAAGAGACTGTTCAGTTACGTGTGATAGATGTTCAATTCATACAGGACTACTTTTTCTCTGTACTGTACTACAAGTGAGACCTATATTCACCTGGGTTTTGATTACTCTTAAACAAAAATATGCTTTAAGAAAGCATATTTTTATGGTGCTGTTGCTGAAGATAGAAATGTAAGTTCAGACTTGCCTTAATAAAGGTTTTTGTTTGTTGGTGGTTTTTTTGTGTTTTTTTAAGCTGATTTAACAGCAGTGTAGAGGCACTTCTGCTGATCAAGGAAGTAGTTCTTTCTTCTCATTAGACTTTGTTATTATTTTTTTCTTATCTCTGAAGTAACCCAAGCAATTAGTATCATGAAAGAAACAACTTTAAAAGCTCCAAATGCATTTGAATTGTGAGCAACCCTTGAAAGTAATACTGATTTCCCAAAGAATCTTGGGAGTGTCTTTAAATGGTGGGGGGTTTTTGTTTGTTTTTAATGGTATCTTATTACGATGAGGTGAGATCTGATGTGTGTTTGTCTCTGCAGTGACCCAGCGATGAAGCAATTTCTGCTGTACTTGGATGAGTCAAATGCATTGGGAAAGAAGTTCATCATACAAGACCTGGATGAAACTCATGTTTTTGTATTAGCCGAGTTGGTTAACTTCCTCCAGGAGAGAGTGGGCGAGTTAATGGACCAGAACTCTTTTCCTATTACTCAGAAGTGAAAAGACTAGAGCAATGAGAATACTGCAAGGTGTGGAATAGTGAATTGCAGTAGCTTGATTTGTTACTGTTTTAATAGATACACTGTGATTAGCGAGTTCTACATGGAAGTGGCTACTTTAGAAAATGTATTTTGTCTACAAAAATGATCCCCTTTAATTGGATTTCATTTCTTATTTTGAAAGATTATGGTATCTGTTAAAATCCTTCAAATTATACAGTTGAGAACTTGCCTAGAGAATTTTTCATGCATGCTCTCTGTTTATCCTTCAGGGTTTTTATCTTGCAAGATGGTGCAACCTAAAAATGAGAGTGGTGTTTCTGTACTGGAATGCTATATGACCTCCTCTGACATGTTACATTCCTGTGGAATTGATTAAATCTAGTTATAGTATGGCTGACAGAGTATAAAGAATGTCTGTTAAAGATGGATCTGTGTTTGATGCTACATCTCTAAGTTAAAGGTGTGATCAGATACTGCTTTAACTTAATAGGTTTTATACACCAAAATCAAAGTTGGTGTGAGTTTTCCTCTTGGCTTTTCTGTTGTTTTTTTTGTTGTTGTTGAGTTTTTTGTCTGGGTTTTTTCCCCAAAACATTTTACAAATGCCCCATACTACTTGCCCACTTTTACTAAGGCTATGCTTTCTGTGTTGTTCTGGATTTGGGGAGTGATGGTGGTAATCTAGGGGGTTGTAGGGCTGGGGATATGAGAGAGTGGAGACAACAAAATCCATTACCAAAAATCATCCGATTTTAATTCTGTATCAACAAAAGCAAATGAAAGGGATAACATAAGTGGGAGACCAATCCTTTAGATGTAATTGCTTGTATATTTCCACTGAAGATAAGACCTAGTCATCATAAGCTATGTTGTCAGGAAGGGCAAATAAAGACTCGGTTGTTCTACCTGCGAAGAAGAAAGCTGGTTCTGTTTTTTTGGGGGGTGTTGGGTTTTTGGTTTTGATTGTGCCTTTTTTTTTTTTCTTCAGCTTAGCTCTTCCCCCGCCCCATTGCACTTTGCTGCAAAGAAAAGGCCTTATAGTTTCGTAGGTTTGGTTTGGCTTGGTTTTGACACTGTATTTCCTACTTACTGTCTCCAGACACTGGCTAACTGAATAAGGCAGGTAGTGTATGGTGATAAAACCTTGAAGATTTCTGTCTTCAAATGTGTCAGAAATAGGTTATGGAAACAAGAATAATATATATTACCTTTTGTCTTACCCTACTTTCTACTCAAAATAGTCAAATTTATTGTATCTATAAGTAATCGTTTATAAGTGGAAAAACTTCTAGGATATTAATTCAAAGGGAAACTTGGTTTTCAGAGCTGCTCATGTACATCATATGTCATCTTTTTTTTTTTTTCTTGAGAAAAGCAAGTGTAAACAGCCTTCCTTATAAGTAATAGTTTTCCTTACTGACTTTCCCACCATTGCTTTTTTTTTTTTCTTGTCCAGCAGATATCAGATTAGTTGGTGGACTTCTTTGTTTGTTTAGCGTTTTTTGGTTGGTTGGGTTTTTTCCTCAGGAATGGCAAAGCTTCAGCAGAAAGCATCATTACATGTTTCTAATTAAAAATTCACCCAACATTCTGCGGAATTGCATATATTGAGGCTCATGTGGATGAGCAAATAACCCCGTGGAATTTAGCTTCGTGTAGTTTCTGGTACCACCCTTTCTGACTGTATAGAACAATGGGGTTTGGTCCAAGTTGTTTCATCTTTCTTTTACAAGTGGATGGTTCTCTAGCCATGCAGATCAAGAACCTACCCATGAAGAGCACATCTTCACTTGGAATAAAAAGCTGAAATCTTTTATGAATGGTTTATGGTTTGATATGCCTTTCTCAAGATTGTTCAAACATTGGCCTCATAGCTGTTGTTTTGTGGAAGATTATTAGATGTTTTTTAACAGAGAGATAATCTGTAGTCTTAACATGGCAGATGCAATTAATTTAAAAGTGTCTTATATCCTTTATTTGGAATCCTAATTTATTTTCCATCCAGATCATAGCATCATAGAATTATATCAGCTGGAAGAGACGTAGAATATTGATAACATGTAAATGATCCCTCATTCTTTCTTCAAATGACAGTATTTGAAGTCATATTAGAATTATGTCTGTTAAACTTCTATTGAGCATGTTTAGTGCTACATTTCTGATGTCATTTTCCTTTCAAGTCTATGATAAAACTTTTGCAGTTCTTGTCCTCTCCTGGTTAATTGCACAGCTTCATTGTTGAATTATCTGTGTTTTAGCTTATATTTCCAGTGGGAAATGGCTTATGCAGTATGGAGAGATAGAAGTTCCAAACTGTATAAACTAGCAGTTTGGCACGCATTCCTATACTCTTTGGCCTTAAGTCTTTTTTGAGCAAACATGTTTACGGATTTTTAACTTCTAAGCCTGGCAAAACTTAGATTCTTCATGCAACCTAACCAGGCCTAACTGATATGCTGGAAGAATGAACAGAGGATATAAAGTAAATTTACTGTCTCCTTATGGGATCTAAGGAGCTGAGTTCTTTATGGTTTCTATGGGTAAAAAAAGGTCTTGAATCATGTAGTATGAGGTAGGAAGTGCAGTGAGAAAGATTCTAGAACTTGAGTATGTATATGTATTAAAACACACACAAAAAAAAAACCCAAAAAACCACAAAGCACCCATGGGTTGGATACCAGAAAGCTTGTTAGTTTTGGTGTTTGGTTTTTTTTAAAATGCATATAATCCTGGAATTTACATGCTTTTAAAAAATACATACATACATATGTGTATATATATCTATTTTGCCCAGATGGAACAAAAGTAGATACTAGCTTTAAAAATATCAAGACATTTTGAGATGGTTAACATTTATACTTACAGATTTAAAATGTTTTTGCTGTCTTTCATTTAGGTGTGAAATATTATTGGTGAGTGGAGCTCAGAATGAAATGCTGTATTAAGAATATCTTACTGTATTTAAAGGCTGGAAGCATTTGAGAATAAAAGGTTAAGGAGTTCTGTTTAAATATATACATATTTTGCTAATAGAGCTCATGTGGTGAGAACATAAGCTCTCGCTGTTGGTTAACTTTTCTATCCAGAGTTAAGAAGTTTACTTCTTTGTGTTGGTGTCTATCATGGGGACTATACTCTGCTCAGGTCCTGCTTGAGCAGCAGAAATAGAGCCTGAATGACAGGCTTCAGGTTGCTTCTTGTTGAAGCAACAAGTTTTATCTTGATGCTCTTTCACTATTAGGGATTGAACTGATGCTTTGTTTTTTGCTTTCACTCTGACCTGAAAGTATCTTGCCTACTGGAGGAAGAGCATGGTAGAATAATTACCCTAAATGACACTTACTTGAACTTAATTTCTTATTTGCTACTTATTTATGCTTAGCTCCAAAAAAACTTGCTAGTTCACTTTTTTTTGTATTTTGTCATGTAAATAGTTGCCCTTGGGTAGTTACTAACTTAGAACAGATTTACAAATATGCTTTCATGGACACAAACGTGGAAACCGAAGAGTAGTATTTAACAGCAAGATGACAGAGATCTCCGAAGCAAGGTAAGAGAATTTGAAAAATGCAAATGAAGTATTTATGTTGAATGGGAAGAAAAAGGTGGAAAGTGAAAATTCAACTACCCATTTAAAAAAAAAAAAGCCATAGGACCTGATTTTTACTGAAAATTGCACTACTTATCATATCATATCATAGAATGGCCTAAGCTGGAAGGGACCTTACTTGGTGTTTTCATTTTTGTTCAAGCCTCAGATTATTTGTTTTAAGTTTGTTTGTTAATGGTTTGCAAAGAAACCTGTCGTATATTTAGGTACTTCTAGAAATGTGGCATAAACTAATTCTTAAGGGTGGGGTTTTTAACATGAGGGTTGCCAGCATGATGCAAGTGAGGCCAATTTAGTCTATATAGATGGAGATTATAATGAATTTCTTAGCTTGTTACCAGTGCATACCTTTCCTTCTCTCTGGTGCAACAGTTAGCCCAGGGGGAATAACTGTCCAGTGCAGTAAAGGAGGAAATAAACCAACAGTCAGTAGAGAGAATGGACGTAGCCACAAGAAAGAAAACTCTGCTGGAAGAATATAGAGGATGCTTCAGGGAATTGCACCATTTTACCTGAAGGAACACAGATTGAGTGGATTTGACTTTGTAGCTAAACTGCCATTGTTGTTTTGTAAAAAGTCAGGCACCTGAATCCATTTCGAATGAAGAATGATAGAGTGGTTTTTTGTATTTGCTTAGAATTTTAATGGACTTGTAATGATAGTTTGTATTCTGTTCTGTGTAGCACAGTGCTGAGAGCTAGACAGCTTGTGTGATGTGCTTTACAAAAACTTCTCCAAGTGCTGTTGTACATGAAGAAATCCTATTTTACAATCTTTCCCAGATTTTAGGGTGTACTCACAAGCATGTCTTCTGATTCTTTCTTCTGTTTTTAAATGTGGCAGAAGAACAGATTTTGCTGTTTTTTTTCCTCACTCAAGTTAGCTTTGCAGAGTCACTTCAAGCATGCAAGAACAAACTAGAAAACACATATTTTATGCATTAACAGGATTGTATACTCTGAACTGAAGATAATGGTATTTCATGATGTCATTAAGATTACTTATTTTAACCTTTCTTAGTTGGCATCATCTCCATAAATGTGTCTAATTTCAGTCAGCTCCTAGGTTGAATTTGCAGAAGTAGGGATCTAAAATATGTATGTGTATGTATATATATATATTGGATAAGGAACTGGCTGGAAGATTGCACTCAAAGAGTTGTGGTCAATGGCTTAGTGTCCAAATGGAGAGCAGTGACAAGTGGTGTCCCTCAGGAATCAGTACTGGGACCAGTACTGTTTAACATCTTTGTCAGCAACATGGGCAGTCGAGTGCACCCTCAGCAAGTTTGCCAATGACACAAAGTTGTATGGTGTGGTCAACACGCTGGAGGGAAGGGATGCCATCCAGAGGGATCTTGACAGGCTTGAGAGGTGGGCCCAGGCCAACCTCATGAAGTTTAACAAGGCCAAGAGTAAGGTCCTGCACCTGGGTTGAGGCAATCCCAAGCACAGATACAGGCTGGGCAATGAGTGGGTTGAGAGCAGTCCTGGGAAGGAGGATTTAGGTGTGTTGGTAGGTGATAAGATCAATGTGAGCCAACAGTGTGCGCTTGCAGCCCAGAAAGCCAGCCCCATCCTGGGATGCATCAAGAGATGTGACCAGCAGGTCAGGGGAGGTGATTCTGCCCCTCTCCTCTGCCCT
>NW_009693180.1:1292-1721 GCF_000703405.1 Apaloderma vittatum | reverse complement strand
TGGAACCCCCAGCACAAGAAAGACTTGGAGCTGTTGGAGTGAGTCCAGAGGAGGGCTACCAAGACAGTCAGAGGGCTGGAGCACCTCTCCTGCGAGGACAGGCTGAGAGAGTTAGGCTTGTTCAGCCTGGAAAAGAGAAGGCTCCAGAGGGACCTTACAGCAGCCTTCCAGTACCTGAAGGGGCCTACAAGAAGACTGGGGAGGGACTTTGTAAGGGGCCTGTAGTGACAGGACTAATTAGTCCTATTCTAGAATAGGATTTATCACCAAAGAACAATAATACCAAATAATTTGATGGCAGACCAGTAAGGGGAGCTCTTACAATATTTTAAACTGCTTTATAAAAAATTGCTTCAGCGTAGGCAGTGGTGGGTCAGAGACTTACTGTGCTTTGGAACATTAGTATCTTTCTCTCTGGATGTGCTTTCA
>NW_009693180.1:0-1261 GCF_000703405.1 Apaloderma vittatum | reverse complement strand
ATAAAAAACTTCAAAGGATCTTTCTAGAAAGATATTTGCAGTAGGACATTTTGGAATGTAGTAGCTTAGCTCTGAAATTTCTTAGATGTTTAGTTATCCAGTGTTTTCTTTCTATGATTAGGTGCATAGTCCTGTTACATTCAACTGATGTGTCTGAAATACGGTCTTCACTTCAGATGGTACTAGTAGGTCTGTGTATCTCCACGCCACTAGCCTGCTTTAGGAGCCACTCTGTATTAAGTTACATCATTATTTAGGGAGCATAAATCACAGGAAGACATTGTTGATACAGTCAGAAGTAATTTTTATGATATGCTTTTATTTTTCCATCGTACAAAATGCATGTGATTGCATGGTGCCTGTTCCTCAGAGCTCATGTACCATACCCTGTGGGAAACACATATAACAACTATTCAATCTCACTGTATTTCAGTCTTCACTGGGGTTTTCTGCCTCTGTATCCCTATGGTGTTGCTAACAGTACATAGAAATGAGACTTACTGAAAACTTCTCCCTCATTACCCCCAAAGGTGAATAGCTTTATTGGTTTACAACTATATAAAGGTAAAAGTCAGTATGTTCACTAGGAAAAAAAAGACAAACCAAAAAAAGCAAACCACAACACCTACCAGATAAGTTTTAAAATGAGGGGGAAAACCCTAATACTTTGGATATTAGTGATTGGTTTTCATATAGACAGAAAAAGTAATTTTCTCTCCTGATTGTGTAGCAGTAATAAGCAGATTATCTGCAGAATATAAACAGACTATAAAATTTCTGTCCAGTTATCTAATTTAAAAAATGAAAATTTTAAGAGTGTTATTGTTAGCTTTTAGCTTTTTGTGCTTGAGCAATTCTACATGTTCGTAACAAAAATAAGTATAAAGTTCCTGGAAGAAATCTCAGTTTCAAATTAATATTTTTATTTTATTTTACAAAAACAAATACAGCCTTGTAATACCCATGCAGGAATGTGCCCAAACACACCGAAGAAAACCCATCCAGCATGAAAAGCGACAGCTAATTGATTAGCCATACAACTAGCCCTTCAGGAAAGAAAGAGCAAGTAGAATTTATACGTGACTATAGACTGAAGGAGTTGGCTGTCAGAGCTATACAGCTGTTCACTTTTCCATTGCAGAAAAGATGGACCCAGTTGTAAATTAGAGGATGTGCAGAGCGATGGGCACTGTCGCAGTGTGTGAAGAAATCACTTTACACGTTTCTACAATGTTGGTGCTCGCTCAGTAGTGGGAAGTAA
>NW_009693179.1:0-3898 GCF_000703405.1 Apaloderma vittatum | reverse complement strand
CAGGCGACAGGCTCCCGGTTGCCGCCTGCGAGGGGATCACAGAGGTGGCCATAGTTTTAGAGTTGTCCTCAAACAGTTCCTGCGAAGGGCCTCGGAGGTGTGGAGTCGAGCTGTGGGACACAGCGGGGTGTCTGCTCGAGCGAGGAATGCTCAACCTCAGGATGGGTGATTGAAGGTTTAATAAGCCATGAGGAATCCTGTGAATAAAGAGCGGGAGAGGAGGAAAAAAGGCACAGAGAATAGGATGCCAAACACAACTCCAGTGAAAGGAGGAGTTGGGAAGTGGTTTCAGACAACTGCAGCAGAGCTTGGTCAGAGGACTAAAGACCTGCCGTATAAAGAAAGGCTGAAAGAACTCAGTTTGTTCAGCCTGGAGTAGGGAAGGCTCAGGGGAGGCCTTATTGCCATGTACCAGTACATAAAGGGGGGCTCCCAAGAAGCTGGAAACTCCCTTTTTACCAGGAGTCACGTGGATAAGACAAGGGGTAATGGGTACAAGTTGCTCCTGGGGAAATTCCGATTGTACTCCAGAGTGTTATAAATGCTCAGAGTCTACTAGGTTAATTTATAAATTTATTTGTAAAATGTTACAATAAAAAGGTGAAAAGGGCAATAAGCAAGCAGCGCCGGGTGTGCCACGGAATCTCTGTTCTACCAACAGCACGCGCCGGAGTTCGGAGTCCTCTCTTTTATATTGTCTTTGTTCTGTAGCTCCTTCCTCCCCTCGAGTTCTGGTTCTTTTCTCCTGTCACTCGTAATCTTTGCGCTTGTGCTAGTAATTGCTGGGGGGTTGCTTATTCCTCTGGGGTCGTTGGGGGAGGGTATACAAAGCTTGCTGAAGCAATATATAGTAGTGGCTGACATTCAAGCTAGTTACACATCATGTTTTTAGTTTGTTTTTCTATGCCTGATAAGGAAGTTTTATTCTTTAAGGTTGCTGAGACAATCTCCTCTACAGATTGTGGTCAAGGCCCATCTGTAGTTGCTGCATCAGCATTCTTGATACTGTATCTTTTGACACGAATCACGCTTACATTTTTCACAAGAGGAAAATTTTTCACCGTGAGAGCAATCAGACACATTGGAATAGTCTTCCGAGAGAAGTGGTGGATTCCCCAACCTTAGACAGTTTGAAGGCTCAGCCTGACAGGGTGCTGGGCCACTCATTTAAACTGTATTTCTCTACCTTAAAGGGTTGGGCTAGGTAATCCTTGTGGTCCCTTCCAACCCGGTAATCTGTAATTCTATGATGATTCTCTTTCAGAAGGTGAGGCAAGTTACTCTACTGCCAGGAACAGCAGCTATGAAATAGTAGCTGATATTTAATTAAAACAATTGTACAGGTGTTCAAACTGTTGACCCCAGAGGAAAACATCCCGTGGATCCTCTAACCTGCAGCCTAGAAGAAGCCACGTACCGCGGTGTGGTAAGAGGAGTTCAGAATACCAGAGGAGCTGCACAGGACCTGTGTATGGGGACAGTGCTGAGTGAGAGGTTACTAACAGAAAAAAGCTGATGTTGGGATCTCAGTGAGTCATCTGCCATCATGTCCCGAAGTACACTTTTTGTTATTTGGGGGATTTCTGATCCCTCTTATTCCCACAGTCTTTCCTATGTGTTGGCCTGCCTTTAAATGGCAGACTGGGAAAGGCAATAGCCTCTTTCACCGCCCTTCCAGCTCTTACACTGTTAGATCAACAGCCTGGGGAGTTCCACCTGAACTGTGGATCCAGCTGGAATGAATGGAATTCAAAATAAAATATGCACAGCTCTTCAGAAACAGTAGTAGAGTAGAGCTTGTGTGAGAAACAAGCACTTTAGCACCTTGTAAAAGGACACTGTAAAGATTTTCGTGTGAAAGTGGGACATATACTTCCCCTGTTGGATCTAGGAGGGAAGGCATTAACTATTCCTGTCAATCAATGCTAATATTAAAATAAAGAAATGTAATGCTGATGCATTGGGTTGACGGTTAAAACGCAGGAATAAGGCATTTGGAAGAGTTAAGAACAATGCCTAACTGGTAAACTCTACAGGTCAAAAAGCACTACAATGTGATATCTCAGAAGGAAGCTTAGGAACAGAGCAAAGCCAGCAACCCATAGTTTTGCCAGTGGAGCAGTGACAGATATTTGTCGTGCTCAGTGTAACAGAACAATTCCACCGACTCGCCTTTGGCACGAGGCAGATGTGCTGTCTCATCATAACCCGGCTGGCTCTCTGCTCTCCAGCCCCACGTGCTGACATCCAATAAAGCCCTCGCAGGCAGTGGAGATGAAGAGCTGGGCATGGCTTCCACAGCTCGAAGCAGATGGCTCGGTGGAACAGAATTCTACAGCTCACGCTGGAATACTTTTATATCTCCTCCAGTGGGAGGCTCCAGGCAACCTAACAGAACCCCAAATACAGCAGGATGCTGTAGGAGTATGGTTTATGTTCCCAATTTGGTCATATCTGAAAAGGAGTTTATTTCTCAATGAGGGGTATGTTCCTTCTCCAGGTGTACCTTTCTTCATCAGGTGAGACATAAGCCAAGTGTTAAAATCAGATTTTCTCGAAAGGAGAATAAGCAGTAATTGTAGCAAACAGAAGAACTTACGTAACGATTGGGTTTGTAATTTGTACCTAGAGACAAAAAATGGATCATAGTTCCTGCCAAAATAGCTGAGATCTGTCAGATGGCAGCTTTTCTTCTAAACAGAGTAGATGCAACTTCACCCACAAGCTTGCTTCCCAGAAGAGGAGTGATTATAAATTATGCAGTTGAGAATGGACTGTAGAAGACAGGCTGACACTTCTTTTATCTGTCTTTACATCCCTGCAGTCTTTTGATCAAGGAATTTTCTTTCAGGGTTGCTTTGTGAGCCTTCTGTGCAATCCAACTTTAGCCTGAGAGACAGGGCTGAGTGTTTGGGTGAAATATCGTGCATTTTTCATCTGGGGAGAAGGCAGCTGCCCCACAGGACTGGCACTGAGGCACAGTCTATTTATTTATCCTGCTCTATATGGGCACTCAGCATGGTGCAACAGACTTCCGCTGCTCGGGGCCAAGGGAGAAATTGTGTAGAACGGCAGTTCCCTGGGAATGTGTTAAAACATCCACGGAGACCATCATGTGCTTGTTGGGCAAGGCAGAACCAGCTGGAAGGGATCTCTCTCAAACAGAGCTGGCACATGAGTAAGAACTTGTGAAGAACGAGTTTGCCACAGACTAAACTGAGGCAGCTGGGAGCTGTTCGGTGAAATCGGCACTCGAGTAGCAGAGTTGCTGTCAGCAAGAGCATGAGGGAAGGGTCTGGGGTCCCGGTGCAGCGTGGAAAGCGCCCTACAAAGCGGTAGTTAAAGGCACCGCAGAGTTACAGAAGTTATCATGCGACCAAGCAACCAACTGCAGAACCAGAGCGGGCTGCCCATGACACGCGGAAAGGACTCTACAACTCGAGAAGTTATAAAGTAGGTATGCTTTAATAAGCGCGCTGGTGCACGGGGGATCTCTCTTCCGAAAGCGTGCACACCTGAACGATGCAGTTACCTTGGTTATATGCAGTGAAAGTTACATATTCATGAGACGCCTATACATATTCATGAGCTATCCCGAAAAAGGCACTCAGTTCCGGTGGATGGCTGCTCCTCCTCTTGACGCTTGCGCAGTGTCCCCTGGTGGTCGTGGGCAGGGGTCTTCAGGGATGAAGGCCGTAGGTCTTCCTCACAATGAACTTTTTACCTTAGTCCAAAAACTCTTTGTTCTCAGCAGACTTCGTAGGGTATCTTGTCCTTGAATTCCACAAGGGGCTTCATCACCAGATGGTCCTTGTTGGATACCCCTTATCACTAGTGTTCTTGTCAATTATTTTTTGTTTATGTTCTTTTACAAGGAGTACTACACAGCCCTCATCCT
>NW_009693178.1:0-3625 GCF_000703405.1 Apaloderma vittatum | reverse complement strand
GAACCGCGGGGTCCCAGCCCCTGAGCGCGGCGGGGGCTGCTGGGAGGGAGGGAAAGAAGCGCGGGAGGCTTTCCCCCGCCGCTGCCCCCGGGGGGCCGCAGCCCGGCAAACCGAAGAGCTGTCCGCTACGTCGGGCGGAAGGCGGGATCGCCTCCGGGAAACTCGTCTTCCCAGCATCTTACAACGGCACTTTGAAATGCAGCGTGACGGAGGGAGAGAGGGAGTTGGAAATGAAGACACTTCCTTCTTGTCATCCTGCTGTGGGTTCTGAATAGATCCTACTCCAAGACATCAGCTGCTTTAGGATTTGATTCGCGAAGTTGCCGTTTCACACTAGCCTCGACTATGGAAATGTGGACAGGTGATGTGTTTTATCCATGACTTCCTATGTAAATAGCATAACGCAGTGGAGAATAAACGTTGTTTGCCTCTTCAAAATGTGGCATTTGACTTCAGTAACTCTTGCTTTTCAGTGAGGTAATATCTTTTACTATCTAGTGTCTGCACAAGTATAGGCTTTCCAAACAGCTTCATCTGCTTCCAGCAGAAACCGTGAATGGAGACAGCAGTGCAAATATGCTGAGAGACAGACCTACTGGATTGAACTCTTCAAAACAAAGTGAAATAAGAGCATTTGCCAGTAACTTTCTCTGCAGACTGGTTCTTTCCCTTCCTCTTCTCAAAGAGGAGGATGTATGAGCTTGGAGTGAACTTGCTTGTTTGTATTATTAAATCAGTTCTCTTGTAGCCCTATGGGCTTATGACAGCTGTATGAATAAAGCAGTGAATGTATGGAGGACTTGCTCAAGTGTGAGATAGAGTTTGACCACTGAAATACCAGAAGCAAAGCATGTCACGTGTGTGGTAATACATAGCCTGTCCGTGGCATATTTTCCAGAGTAGGAATTAAATTTAAAAGACACCAGTAATTATCTTAAACAACTTTTTACTAAGATTATCAAACAAAAAGTATTATTGCTTCTTAAAGCTACAGCTCTCTGTATCTGTTGATTGATCTTTGTGGCTCTTCTCACTTCCTCAAATTTATAAATGTGTAACAGCCATGTAAACTGCTGATTCATATAATGCTAATTAGTTCATTAGAAAACCCAGACAGTGCTAGTCCTCAGACATGATCAGGCTAGAGACTTCACCTTTATCACTAGGCAGTTGAGCAGAATTGTCATATAAGTCATTCTTGTTACTAATCAAATCTCCTGCACACAGTATTAAATTCATAGAATCATAGAATCATCAAGGTTGGAAAAGACCTTTAAGATCATCATACCTAACTGTCAACCCAGTACTACTATGACTACTAAACTGTATCCTGAAGCGCCACATCTACACAATTTTTTAACACCTCCAAGGATGGTGACTCCACCACCTCCCTGGGCAGCCTGTTCCAATGCCTCACCAAATTACCAGCTACGCTCCCTCCAAAGCAGACTGATTATGGACTTGGAGACTTATCACAGTTGCTGGGAACCTCTGCTTTGCTGAGTGTACATGACCTTTTCTAAGACTATCACTATCCAGGTTTCTGCAAACAGTCTGAATCAGTCTTTTTGGTTCACATTGGTTTGATCCAATAAGTGTCTTTAACACTGTGACCCTAGAGTATGGTCAGTACACTAATTTGTTTGAAAATGCCTTTATATGATTCTATATGTGAACAATCAATATGATTCCCATTAGGAGAATAGTTTAAAGTCAACATGTCTTTAATATTGATTTATCTGGGAAAACAGGAAGCTGAGTCTTTTTGCATGAATATCAACACAACACTTAAAAAATTTCTGTTGGAATAAATTTCTTGCAATCTGCATGGAGAGAGTTGAGAACAACACTACCACTCCTACTGCTGCCGTCGAGGAGAATTTATTCTGTCCTAGTAAGTTTTACCTGTCCTTTAGTCCACAGGATGGAATTCCTAAGGTTGAGGAATTAGGAACATATTCAATGGGGATTTATGTTCCTGATGTTCACCAGCACTTGATTTTATCAACTCTATACTTTCAGAACTCTGCACATCGAGGAAATAAGCTTTGGAGACTATGAGTGTCTCCAGCTCAAAGGAAACAGAAAGTCAGATTATGCTTCTAATGTCATTCAACAGAAGTCTGTGTAAAGACAAGGAAATATACTCAAACAGCATGAACAGAATTTCCTGCACAGACAAAAAGGAGAGGGAAAATATCCACAGACCCTGATATAAACCAGCTGGCATTCAGATCTCCACATACAAACTGTTCATCATTCTCTTTTCAAACAAAAGAATCCATCTGACTCTTTGGATGTTATTTCAGATTACAGTCCAGAAACAATGTTGTTGTGCAGCTGTGACACAGTACCTAGCACAAGAGCAAAGTAGCGAGCGCCACAGGTAAGCCTCCTTGGTGGGAAACAAATTGTGCTCAGGCTGAAATCAGCTGGTGCAGAGCGAACATATCTGGAGGTGCAACACCACAGAGTACGGATTGCAACAAGCTGGAAATGTGGGAGGCAAATCTGCTTCATCAGTAATTCCCAAACGCAGGGATGTAAAATCAATCTGTGTAGAAATGAGGAATTCCACACATCTCACAAACGCCCTCTGGCGAGAACTGCTTCTAACACGGGAAAAGGTTCCTTTCACGTTTGTGCAGCTCAAGAGGCACTTGGTAATTCCAGAGCCAATGCCACCAAAGCTACCTGCAGTTAGTAGCCTTTAATTAAGTATGTAGGCTTGCAAACCAAATGAGAACTATGTTCAAATGCAACACTGGAAGTGATTAAGTTTGGAGATCTAATGGGACAGCATGCTGAGCCCATACCCCTGTACAATAAACCCTGACTCTATTTAGTCCATCCTCCTCAGATCCCACTACTCTTTGTGTTAAGCAGAAATCAGTAAGAAGTCAGCAAGATCTGAGGAAGCCACCTGCCTCCTGCCCTAGCTGAAGGTGAGGCAATCTCCATCTCAGTTCTGAATTTCATTGGAGGCACCAGCCTGCAACTAACAGAGGTCCCCCCTGGGCCTAAGATTCAGCATGGGAACTCTACAAATCAAAACAGAAATTCAAGGGCTTCCAGCACTAAGCAAAGCTGGAAAGCTTGCAGAAGAGGTTTTTCTCCAAGATTTAGGCATGCAAGATCTCTTTTGGCAGACAAAATACTATTTTACTGATAGTGGTTCATTTTTGTGCTGTTTCATTTTGTGCTGTTTCCATGGTGCCATTTTATCATGGCACAAGGACAATAGGTGCCATCACATTTAACCATCACATACTAATAAGGCAATGAAACTGGGTGCTTAACGTTAAACACACAGTTCACCCCTCTAAACACAAGTGCAGCTTTTGCATGCATTTTGTTTCCATTTGTCTAACTCTGATTATTCAGTCGGAATTCAACTCATTAAAAGGTTAAAGAAGACACAGCTGAGTTGCAACCTTGAGCTGAAAGATAGGCTTAGGACTTACTTAGAAACAACTGTGATATCAACATCTTCCATCCCATTTGTGCATGACAGATAGCCAACAGACAGCCACTCCTGCAGATCCAAAACAAATAATGATTTTCTGACAAGGAAGTCATAGAATCATGGAACAGCTCAAGTTGGAAAAGACCCTTGGGATCATCG
>NW_009693177.1:0-1695 GCF_000703405.1 Apaloderma vittatum | reverse complement strand
AGGCCCAGCCTGCCGCCACCTTCCTCCTCCGCCTGCTGCCGCCTCGCCTGGCTGGGGCTCCCCTGGCAGGCCCAACTGTAGGGAGCGAGTGGCAACACGCAAGGGAGAGGGCGGCGAAGGTCACAGCTGCAAGGGAGCCTGGCGCAGCGACAGCCCCCTTACCTGGGGGTTTGCAGAATCCTAGAACAATTCAGGTTCGAAAAGCCCCTTGGGATCATCGAGTCCAACCATTAACCCTACACTGCAAGTTCACTCCACATTTAAAACATATCCAGGGATGGCGACTCAACCACCTCCCTAGGCAGTCTATTCCAGGGTCTGACCAATCTTTCCGTGAAGAATTTCTTCCTAATGTCCAGCCTAAACTTGTGGAGGCCGCTGCCCCGACCAGCCTCTGTGTGAAGCCGTTGAACTTGTAGTACGTGGTGGGGGCCCCCGGCCTGCGCTCTCCTCCCAACGGCCCACCACCTGCGAGACCGAATCAACAGATCTGTCTGAATATTAGTTCCCCTCGAACATCCTCCGAGGTAGTAGTTATTATCGTCGTGCTATAGATACGGAAATCTCACAGCCAAGCTGATGTACTTCTGTTGTGGAACAAAAATATCTGGTCCTGGCTTTAAAGTATTAAGCAGCTTTGCCTCCCTGAAGTAAGTAATATAAATACTTCTTTTTCTTGCTCAAACTGCAGAATCCACAAAGTGCAAAGAAAATCAGGAGGTGGACTTTTGTCCCTGGGCGTATAATCAGTTTTTGCCATTGCAAGGCCTTCTAAACACGCATGCCTATCCTGCGCACGCTGTGGAGCCATTAGTCACTCTCACCTGCACAGACTCACCATCCCAGGGACCCGATTTCACTCCACACACCACAGGATTAACTCTTTGGTTTATACAACAGCACCAGGTGTTCAGCCCAGCCAGCCTGGAGTCTCTTTGGCTCACCAGATGGACACACAATGCCCGATTGTCAGCGTGAGGCCGAAGGGAGCTGACACTTTCCCAGAGAAAAATGTCTTTGCTGTGTGTTTGGAAGGTTACACAGCTGTAAGTCAGACACAGAAGGAGCTGAAACCCTGGAGGGATTATTGCCTTGAACACACACGTGCTGTGGAAGGAAGCTCTCCTGTAGACTGACATACCAGTAACTCCTGCTGGTGGGAGCACATTCCGATGGCTAGAAGTCCTTCACAGCCTCAGACTGCTCATTGCTTGTCCCGCAGATAACTCTCGTCTCATCTCTGACCTAGTGACTCGGCCTGGCTTGTATTTACTTTCTCATTTTGGAGCCAAGTTCCCTGGAACAGCAAACGTTTGGCCTTTGCTCCAAGAGCGAAGGTGGCAGCGAGGCAAACGGGCTGCTCTGCATCCGCCCGCGTGAATACTACCCACGTGACTGGATATGAAGATGGATGCGAACACTGACTTGCACAGGCAAAAAGAGAATGCCATCACCCTGAAGTTATTACTGCTATTAGTAACTTCATATTATTATGGTGCAGATTTTTAACTTCAGGAGCCGCTTAGGACAGCCTCCCTCCTGCTCGGACCTACGACCACATCCAAGATAACCCTTGGACTGAATTAAGGTAGAACAACATCGGTCAAACAACTGAACAATTTATTGACACAAACCGCAAGAAACAAACTAACAAATGCCAAAAGCAAGGTCCAAAGGTGCTGTCCTTCATATTCT
>NW_009693176.1:1026-7746 GCF_000703405.1 Apaloderma vittatum | reverse complement strand
TATATATATATATATAAATGTAGGTATGTATACATTTAAATAGAAATATAAATACAAGTATGTATATAGTACATACGTGTGGTCTTCAATAGAGATATATATATGGGGACTAATGGATACAAAGATAAAGACACTGTTCCTAAACTTTTTGTGATTTCTATTCTGGGAGGTTTTACTGTGATTGCCCCTATATAATCTCAGATCATATGTGATCTGAGATCATATAGTTATAAACCTGAACTTAGGAAGAATTCTGAGACAAGCTCTTCAGAAATGAATCTGATGAATCAAAAAGAAAAAAAGCACCTTCAAATGACTATTTACATTTTATGCATATATTATCAGGAAAAGACATTTACTTACCATTTGTTGTGAGCATGTATAAAAAAGAAATTAGAAGAAACTTGAATTTAGCAAACCAGTTGTCTGTTTTGGCTTCTAGAAATTCTTAGGTATTTTTCTTGAGGAAAATTCAGAGAAAGGGTCTGAAATCAGAGAAATCCATGTGAGGGGTATACTCATCTGAGGGTCCAGCCAAGAGTACAAAATAAGTATTTCATTTCTTTCCAGACCTTCATGTGGCTATGAATATTTTTGTTCCCCCCTCTTATATCTGTTACACTAAAAGATGCTTTCAAAGGAAATAATTATGTGGACAAAGACTCAGAAGAGATACATCAATAGCGTATGCAGGCCTTAATTTACCCCCTGCATAACAAGCTTTAGTCATAACGTTGCATAATATTTTTCCCATGGGCTTGTGCTCTTATTCTGTTCAGGGAAGGGGCAATGCTTACTTAACAGGCAGCTATTCAGCACTTTGTTTTTGACTTATTCTGTGTGTGGTCTCTACGTACTATTCAAACTCAGCTCTGCAGGCAGAAGTTGTTAATTTTCTTGGGGTTTTGCTGTATTGTCGACCACCACTGGGGTCTTGCCGTGCTTCAGAACCCTCCTTTTGTTTTCGTGGCTCTCCAGCGAGGGTGGTGATGGTGACAGTGCTGCTGCTGTCTTACAGATGAGTGGAGGCAAGGAGGAGCTGCAAATGCATGGATTTGGGCTTCATTTTCCCAAACTACTTGTGTTTATATTTTAAGTAAATACCTATAATATAATGCATAGGTGCATCTTTTCTTGCGAATCTCTCCCCACCATTCTGCTAGTTTCTGAGCCCCAGCTCTTTCCTTTGCTTGTGCCAGCTTTTGTTTCAGCTCGTTTTTCCTTCTTGGTCTTGGCACACTGCAGCATGGTTATTGCTCCAGACTTATTTTCCTCCTTAACTCTTGGTCTCTCTTTGATTCCTTGGCACCATTTGCTCTCTCCATGTTTTTTGATAGATGCAAATTCTTCTCCTTTGCCCTAGAAGTATTACACAGGGGCATCACAGAAAGCACAGGAAAACCAAGTCTCATCTTGCTGTAGATCCCAGTTATAACATTGAAGGAAGCCACTATGTAGTCCCATGCAGCCTCATGTCCTACATACTGGAAATTCATCCAAAGAGAGCAGTCATTTCAGGTGAGTAAGTCATAGCAGCAATTCTGGGCAGTGGGTGGGCATCTCCCAGTCACCAGTTTCATTTTTGATGTAACTAACATCATTTAAAGAGGACCAGCTAGTAAAAACAAGTAACTTCAGTGAAAACTAAGAACTTACTCATATCTTATAATTTTAGGGATGGATCTACAATTATATTAATCAATCAGCAGTCCTCTGGGCGTTTGAAGGCCTCACAAACTGTTCAACTAAAACAGTAAAAAATAAATTCAAGACCAGCCAAAACCTGAAGCAGAAAGCACAGGGCATGGCTAGAGGATAGAACTTTCCCCATAGATTTGGATGCTTAGCTGCTCAACTTTCAAGAGCAATTTTTAAATGCAAAATCTGGGAGAGAAGTTAGAATTCAGCTTGCTCTGAGTAAAACGCATTTATCTGAAAGGAAAATCACATTTTTGAAATGCACTTTCTGCCTCACAGATCTCATGTGGCTTGGTATGCAGATCAAACTGAGTAGATGCTGGATAAACATGATCAGTAAAGGTTCATATCAGACCGATGCACACCAGAGTGGTGGCTTCCAGTGTTATCCAGGCTGGTTATACCATGCAGAGAGAGGAAAGGAGATGAGACAGTGAACACTGACACTTTCTTTCTCTGTGATCAGGCTGCCTTGGCCAGGTGCTGTAACGGAAATGCTGAAAAAGTTGGAGAAACTTTTCTTGTCTAAGGCTTGCTAAGGAAGGGAGCTGGAGGAGGAAGAAGCTACAAGAGAGTCTGCGCATACCAACATACTCCAGGCACTTACTTTCCCGCTCAGTCCTGAACACAAGAATGAGAGGTTTCATTAGGGAGAACAAAAAGCAATCCAGAAGCTTACTGTAGACTGTCAATTGTAAATTTTAAATGGCAAGGTTTTGTACTAGCAGAGTTAGTTGTTAAAAAGCTTGGCTGGGCTTCCTTTATTTTTCTTGTCATCCTTTCATCTAATTGCAGATAAACACAGCCCAAAAGCTTAATGGAGTTTGCTGGTTGACCCACCCAAGTCTAAGTGGATGGCAGGAATCCAGCGTAAATTCGTCTTTGAAGAGTTTCATACCTTGCCCAAATGATGTTTATCTTCTTGGGATCATCGCAAAATCCTGCTCCGTCCCAGTTGAAAGGCCCTTTCTGTCCCACTCAGACAGAGCATGTTCCCAGTGTTTGGTGCATATTGGGACATTGATTAACATAAGTTGACTGAGGGTTCATCCTCATGGATGGGCTTTGGGAAACATGGGCTGGGCAATCATTTGGTATTTAGTACAGAGTGCACATATCTGATCTCTGCCAAGAAGGGTCTTCATCAAACAATAAAGACACGTTTTGCAATTTCTATTTGCTCCCATTTACTGGAGGCAACTATAATGCCCATCTCTGTTACATAGTTACAACCATTTCCCCTTCAAAATAGGTCTTGACTCATTCAACCATATATTTGTAGTTTACTGGTTATGGTTTTCTCTACATAGACCTCATCAATGCTGAACATAAATTCTCTCTCCTGTCTGCTCTAAGAAACATATTTCCTTTGCAAGGGCTGCTACAACTCTAATTTAGATGAACCACCACTGTATCACTTGACAAGAGAGAATTCTATGTTTAATACCTGTTTTCTGTTAATTGATTTGCAATACCAGATTGTGTATGTACGTTTAAAATTCAGATCCAAGTCCTGCTTATTTTCTTCTGAGGACCACAGGCTTCACCTGAGGCATCTTTGCAAACTGATTTAAGACAAAAATGATTAAGTAGGAGGTACTGTATCCCTCTTACAACTACAGGAGCCTACTAGAGTCTGTAAGGACTGGGACCACACATTCCCCTGATTTCAGAAGATATCTAAAGATATGTTTTTGGCTTCCAAAAGGAAGGGTTAATTGCACTGAGTCCACATTTAAAGTGCATTATCTAGCTTCTAAAAGTGAAAAATTGAACCATAACTAGCTAACATGAAGCTTCAATTGTTGAAATTTAAATGCTTTAGCGTTACCTGCATGACACTGATTTCAGTATCTTTCTTTCCATCCCTAAAATGTTTGAACACATTTTGTTCAAATTTCTTCTCTTCCCCTATACTTCTTAGCAATTTTAGGAACTTCACAAGCTAAATAACACCTGTTACAAGCAAGTAACTTGAGTCACCTATGTTTTTACAAGTCTATCAAGCACTGTGATGCCAGTTTCAGTGGAGGGAGGTGGAAGTATTATGTGCTCGAAGGGAGTGTAAAGTCTCCAACAGTATTAAGGGAGATGACAAAAAGTGAGAAGTCTTTCTCTCCAGTTACTTACGAAAATTCTCCTGCTAGCATATAACAGTGTGCTGGGAGAGAGAACAGTAACTTCACACATCAAACAGCTCCAAATCTGCCTTCTCAATGCACAGCTGTGGAATGAATGCCACCTGCACCAACCCATGTCTTCTCATGGCCATAACTCAGCTGTCTATGTGGTGCTACTCAGCTCTCCATCTTCTCTAGTCTTCTTGGGGCATCAGTGACAGGAGGCTGTGGGAGGGAATGGAGGGACAGCAACAGAGATCTTTGGTATGAGGCATTTGGGAAGGAGGTAAATAGCATTGCAGGAGAGGGTCTCAGCCTTGCCATGAAGCTGAATGGCAGTCAGGATCCAGTGGAGAGTTTTGTGTGATAGCTAGTGATTTGTGGAAGATATGACGTTGACTCACCTGAATGTAGTGATGGCTGTAGCGCTGTGTAGAGTTGTCATGATGCATTTTAAGAAGCCTTCAGACAGAGGAAGAGAGATGTTTTGTAGCAGGTCATGACTTTTCTGCCTCTTTCTTTGCTTAATTTCACTGTTACTGCTGCATATTTTTTTATAGCCATTTGCAAAATATTTATCATTGCATCCAATCAGGGGAATGTGACAATAGTGTAATTGCCACATATATACACCCTACATACATAGGTAGATAGGCATTCATGTCAGCTCCTCTATGTGTACAATGATTGCAATGGACTTGGCACCTTGCTGAGTTATTTGAACCATGGAGGCTCATAGCCTCCTTAGGTTGCTCTACAGCCAAAGGTTTCCCATGCTTCCTTACCTCTCCATCAGCAAGGCTACTTGGGGAGTAGGAAGTTGCTCTCAATAAGGATCAGATCTGGCTCTTAGCCACTCACATTGACAGCACACACAACTTCAAAGGTTGATTCCCAGAGCAGATCTCAAAGGGAGGCAAGGCTTTGGTCTTCTCTGTACAATCTGATGTAATTGTACTCCCTCACTCCTCTGCCTTCACCTTATTTTCAGCAACACGTGCTCACAAGGAGTAGCACCTCTGAGCTCAGTGGACTCTGTACACAACTGTTACTCTGATGTTTGTGCATGTAGATTAACGAGTTTTTCTAAAAAGAGATCTTTCTTTGTTTAGCAAGGGCAGTGCTTGTCTACAGAATGGTGGCACTGATCTGAAATGCAGGAAAGCCAGTGGTGGCATCTACCTCTCTGCATTGCTGCAGATAACTTCTTGCCTCTTCACAATATAATGGAATTGAAGCAGAGCACTTGGTATTTTAGATACCTTAAATGCATCAGAGGGCAGACGAGCCTTTGCCGGCATTCAAAAATCCTATTACTGGAAAAGGTTGGTCAGTCTAATACCATGTTTGGAAATCTTAAAGGTGGAAAGCTAATGAGAAGCAACTGCTACTTCACAGCTCACGAGTCAACCCACAGGTTGGAATTTCTCCATCTAATACATCTGCTGTTCGATTAAACAAGAGGCCAAACTCTCTGCAAGATCTACAAAGTAGAAACTGACTCCTTTTTTTTTCTTTTTGATAAAAAAGACACTTCTTATGAGCTGTTTTCAGAAAGTCTAGAAAGCATCTTGACCAAAATATTGTATCAGAAAGTGGCCTTTGATAGCAGTCCACCTGATTCTTAGGTGTTAAAAAAATAACCATGACAAAAGATTATTCTTAAATTAAATGGGAGGAGAAAATGATTGTATAAGATCAAATGACACATAACTGGGGCTAATAAGGCACAAATCACTCTGATTTGATTCATTAAGCCCCTGAGCTGAATGTGAGTAGGCTTTTTTTCTACACTCAGTCTTAAATTCCAGCGTGAAGTATGGTCTTTTCAAGAAAGGTGTTTTACCTGAAAATTAATGTACAAATCTAGACTGGCGGGCGAATGTTTTTATGAATCAGATCCTGAGCTAAATAGCAGACTTCAGTAACACTTAAGCCATATGGACACAGACATTTTCTTTGATTCATAGTTTGATTAGTTTAAGAAGAAAGATTAAAGCAGGGATGAATGGCTGCATTAATGAAATCTGATAGGTCTTGGAATGGGCTCAGTTACAACGTTGATCTCAGTGTCTCAAAAATGTAATGTCATTATCCAGGATTAGAGATCATAAGTGAGAAAAAGTTTCTTCATGTGCATAAATTTATTCACAAACTCTCTTGATTATTAGATTAAAGACCTCAATACCACTACCTAAAAAGTAGTATGAGACAGAGAGATGAAGAAAACAAACAAGCAAACCTTTTTTTGAATTAATTGCAATATTTTATCCTCCTTCAGCCTATTTTCATCTCAAAAAGAGTGGGCTAATTTAAAAGATTTTATAAGAAGTCATTCTGGGCTGCAAACAGAGGTTGGTAGGCTCCAGGTAATTTCTCTCTGACTGCAAGCTTCACAAATTGCAACTATTTTCTTGCTTTCTCCGCCTGTTTCTGTGGGACTACAGGCCCAGAGAAACCTCAGTGACAATCTTGTGTGACCTCCCTCACGACACAAGCCAGGTTCAACCTCATGTCACTATGCCCAGGCAGCTTCTATGTGTTTAGAAACATATCCAGTCCTGAAATGTAAGCTTTGAGGGTTCCACAAAACTTCACCCCATGGCTCTTTTGTTAATTATTTGTTAATAATTTCACTTTTAAAAAATCTGTTTCTACTTTTTTTTTTTCTCTAGCTTTGGCTTCCATCTCCTGGATGTCTTTTTCTGCTGAATCAAAAAGCCATGCAGCATCAGAGAACACCTCCTCATCAGGATGTCTGCTTACAGTAGTCAGCCACTTTTTAAGACTTTTTCTGTTTAAAATAGTATAACTAAGAATCTAGAGTCTTTTACAATGGGGAAAATTTTCTGAGTGTCTGCTAGGCCTTGAGATTTTTCCCAGCATTCCAAACTTACACTTG
>NW_009693176.1:627-995 GCF_000703405.1 Apaloderma vittatum | reverse complement strand
CGGCATTCACGTCCTACATCTGCCTGGCTTTGCAGCTTCATGAGGCAGTGCTTCCAGGGGCTTCGCAGCTCAAGGCAGGTGAAGAGCTGAAAACCACTGATCTAGCAATAATTGTTTTTATTCTGAGAGCAGCTAGGTAAAACAAACTAATGAAAGAGAGAGATAAAACCCCAGGATGCACTAGGTACACCATTCACCGCCCATGTGCTCCTGCTGTTGGAGATGCACAGTCTGCCAAACTGACCACATCTTTTTTTGAAAGCTCAAGCTGGGTTAAATAAAAAGCAGGGAGGAATGTTTGGAGATATTTCACGTTTCACATTAAGTTATTCCTATGACAGTTTTTTTAGATACATTACTGAACAGAT
>NW_009693176.1:0-319 GCF_000703405.1 Apaloderma vittatum | reverse complement strand
CCTTATATCTCCTCTTCGGGGCTCCTCTGTGGGGCCAGCCGGTGGCGAGTCCACCACAGAGCACAACCTTAGGGAGGCGGTGATCCTCCATCCTGGAGACGTGCCCTGCCCAGCACAGCTGCATCCTCAGCAGCATGGCCTCAGTACTGGTGACCCCTGCCTGTTCAAGGACAGTGACATTAGTCACGTAGTCAGTCCAGTGGGTGTTTAGGATTGTACGGAGGCAGTGCTGATGGAAGCGTTCAAGGAGTCGCAGGTGGTGGTGGTAGATGAGCCATGATTCAGACCCACATAAAAGAGCAGGCAGTACAATGGCTCT
>NW_009693175.1:0-17885 GCF_000703405.1 Apaloderma vittatum | reverse complement strand
TGCGCCGGGTTTGCCAGCGCGAACAGTGAAGAAACGCCCAGAAAATCCTATATAGGATGCATTGGATCTGAATCGGTGTTAACGGGGAGGCTCTGGGGCCCAGCAAAGCAGCACATCTCTCCTCGGAGGCTGCACGGCTGGTGTTGAGGAGAAGCTTCCTTAGGAAAGACCTGGGGAGATCGAAATCGTCCGGTCATCAGAATGTCATAGAGCTGGTCTTTATAGTCTTGGGATTACACGTGGAGATAAGGGCTGGTGGGAGTCACACCGGCTGCCTGACGCTCAACACACAGGCACCGGGCAGCGCGGCAGAAAGCCATGGCATACACGGCCAAGGAGGAAGAAGCCTTAAGCCAGTACGAAAATGAAGCCTAGGTTATTTTTTTTATTATTTATAATAATGTTTATTGTCCCTATATGTGTGCACGTATATAATAATGTAGACAGCTCCGTACGTGCACACCGCCTTATTACACTAGGTTCAGCACAATCACGTAAGATGTTCGAAAAGCAAGTCTGTCTAATTATAGAGCAAATAGAAATCATCGCATGCAGGTGGTAGAGGGGGCCAAAAAGGAAGACTTCAGTGTGATAGAATCTCATAGGTTTCACGGTAAAAAGACCCAGCAGTGAGGGGTTTGCGTGGAAGACTTTACATGTACCATTATAAATGTAGCATTTCAGCCTTCCGTGAAGACAGTGTGCGTAAGTTGAAACAAGAGAGGTTGCATTTGAATATAAGGAAAACTATTTGCCTGTAAGGGTAATCAAACATTCAAAGTGCTTTAAAGCAGGAGTTTGGGCTAGAGACCTCCTGAGGTCCCTCCCAACATGAATTATTCTGTGATCCAGTTCAGCTTTTTCAAGGTGGAAAGTTGCTATTTTGTCATCTCAATTATACTAGAAACGATTGTTCAAAAGATTAGGAGTAATAGAATTGTAGAATGGTTTGAGTTGAAGGGGCCCATTAAGGGTCATCTAATCCAAGGTATACATTCAAAATGGTCTGTTAGATTAGCTGTTTCATAGAATCATGTCACAGAATCATAGAATGGCATAGTCTGGAAGGGACCTTAGAGATCATCTAGTCCAACCTCCCTGTCATGGGCAGGGACGCCACCTCTCGACTAGACCAGGCAACACATGGGGACCGAGCGGGAATCGAACCCGCAACCTCGATGGTGTCATTGTTGTCAGCACCGCACTCAGACCACTGAGCAAACCGGCTCATGTGCATAAAAGGTTGTGTGTGACAGAAAAAGGCAGAACACTTGCCTGAGATACAGGGCTGTGGTGTATTTGCCATTTCATCTTATAAATACTGTAAGTACTCCATGATTAAGGACAATGGAAAATCTGCATGGAAGTTGAAGGAATACAATTTTTGGCTTTTTACTTGTATGGAGTTATGTCCTACAGTCATAAGACACTGGTTTTGCTGTGTTTTAAGAAAGTACAGTTCCTGCTTTAAAATACCCACGCTTTGTTGTTTTCATATACATTAACAGGAGAAGTGAAAAAAAAAAATCTACATAGGCTTCACTTTATATTTTCAGCATCATTGTGCTGTAGTCAAAACTAAGTGAAAAATTTGGAGCATGGTTGCTTTTGCTGACTGTCAAAATATTTTGTGGAAATGGATGATGAAGCCCTAGTTAAGGAGAAATCTCTTCGGTTTCTTGCCAGTTCAGATAGCAAACTGCAAGGAAACAGAAATCTTATGTCTGCAAATGGGGCAGTGATGTCCTTGGACCAAACATCAGGGAATTTAGTTAGCTGTCAAACAGAATACTTTAGAATACGGTTATACAAGAAGTATTGTGTCAGTATATTAAAATAAAGCATTGCATCTGATTGCTGAAAATTTAGTATTAATAGTGCTTTGGATAAAGCCAGCGTTTCCCCGAGGAAAACACCACTGACTTAAGGGAAATTTGCCCTGCGTAAGTATTGAGTAAGAAACTGATCCCATATGTTCTCGGGAATGCCCTTAGATGACTGTTTGCTTTTGTCAGTTCTGAAATACAGAGGAATTCCTGGGAATTCAGTAAGGGAAGCTGGTGCCAAAGAATGAGTCACGTCTTAAGACGTGTTTCGTAGCGTACCTGGCTTTTCCTGGATTGCCTCTCATGTGCTGTTCGTCAGATTTGCTGATAAAGCAGCTGATCTGTGGAGTGGCATGTTTGTCCTTTTTTGGTTTTAGACAATCACAGTAAGGCTTGTTGAGCACAGTGATTCTGGTCAGCAAGTAATTGCTTCAACAGCGGGTATGCTCTGCATTACTTTATACAAGGAAAAAACCTTTATTTTCCATACTTTACTGCTCTCAGTGTGAAATAGAAGGTGAAGTTCACATTAAGTCTTTCTCAGTGTAGGCTGTAACAGGATGTTAAATTATGTTATCATTAGGGTGCAAAAAGACCTCTTAGTATGATCAAGTCCAAAAGCCATGTGAGAAGAGTTTAACCTCAAATTAGATTTTGTTACAGAAATCTTAACAAAGTTAATTTGAAAACCTAATTCTATGCCCATCACAACCATTATTATAACATGTGAAAATTGTCACACGGTGTATGAACAAAAGGGATTAGATACTACCTAGAAACAAAAAGATGAAGCAGCATTTAGGCAACCAGAAAGAACAAAAGGTGAGCAGTGTAATTCAGTTAGATTAAGTGTGCATAGACACAGATACATTTAAGAAAACATTTTAAAACATGAGTTATTTGTAGAGTTGGTGAGAATAATTTCTCTGAACATCATATCTCTGTAACAGTAGTGCAAATAATATGAGTATATTTAAAAGTGTAATTCTGCATGGACAAGAATAAAGAACACGTTGCAGGGGAGGGACATGACAGATGACGTGGTAATTTTCCAAATATTGACGTATGCTCAATTTGCAAGAACTTGCATTTTTTCCTTGTGAACTCCAGACGTCGTTCAGCCAGTCAAGCTGTGGTTTTCCCCGTTGTCTTACGTCACCACTAATTGTCCTGGAGGGTAACTGATGACCTGATGACACTTACGAACTGTGCTGTTGCCTTGAGTTGATTTACCTAAGCAGAACTGATTAGAAATTAGTCAGTGATCCTCTTGCTATTGTCGGCTGAAAAAATCAATAGCAGTTCACATTTTCTTTGCCCTTGATTGTACAGTGCGAAATTTTTCATGATGAGCCACTAGAATGTTTATGCTTCTGTGACTCGTAGATTAATTATAAACTGCGGCCTCGTTTGCACTTCTTACATGGGAAGGGGTAAACATCCTGTGTATACATCACTGTATTGCATGTTCTGATCATTTAGCGTTCTACATATTTTACAGTTAGAATGGCAGACTCATGGAGAGGTTAGCTCAAGGACATGAAGGATTCCCAGAACTGGGTGAACTCAGTGCTGTGACACACATATGTAGCCACCTCTCTGCACCAAGGCTCTGAATTGGATCACAACATTCCCTTTGTCAGTCTTGTTTTCCATTGATACACGTACAAATATTTAGTGTAGTAAGGAGAAATAGAATGATTTTTATTTGTTTCTAATATAAACTGTTCCCCACATGTTAGGGGAGGGGATTTGTTCCTTTTGTATAGTTTAAACTTTGGAGGACGTTGAAAGCAAAAGTGTTTCGATGCTTAGGGCAGAGTTCCAGGACTTGGGTTCTAAATCACAGTAAGGCTGAAATAACTAGAATGAAGGCCCATGGCACTGGTCAGATGCAAAGCAGTTTTTCCCTAAGACGTACTTCTTTCACGTTTATTTGGACTAAGATGGTTAAGTCTCATCGTCACAGGTGCTGGTATATAAGCAGAGAATACATTTTTACATGTCTCTCACAAGTCTTTCAATCAGTTCATGTCTATGTCCAGGCAACACGCCTCTATTATGCCTTGTTACTCTTTAATGCTTTAGATCTTTACTGAAATTCACCCTTCTGTGCAGGCTCACTGCTCCAGTGTGGAATGGTCCCCCTACCAAGTGTTCAGCTGTTTCAGGCCCTGCTTTAGTTTCTTCTGGATAAGCTTTCTGGGTGTTGAATACGAGTTAGCAACAACTGGAGACAGTTCTTATACTTAGACCACTACAGCTACCACTCCTACCTCCTCAGAAGCAAGTTACTTCTTTGAGCTTGTAGTTTATAAAACTTAGGGGCTTGGCCCTGTATATTTATTCCTAGTGGATAGGGAGAGGGTATACGCTGGCTTCTGTTTGTCATAGGATGTTTCTTCCTAAAACTATTGTTTTGAAATAATCCAGATAAACCTCTCTTGGGTTGCAGGAAACACTTCCCGACTCTGACATTCTTAACATATGATCCATATTACAGATTCTTTGGGTATTCTATGTATGCTGACGGAAATTTCTTCTTTGATTAATATGGAGTGCTGCGAATTTTCTGGTTTCTGTTCACGTTTCCTCAAAGGCAAGGCTATTTTAAAGCTAAGTTGGGGGGAAAAATGGAATTATTAGGTGTGACTAAATGCCAGACATTTAGTTGCAAGACTGAAAACAAAAGGTTGCAGATGAAAACCTCTTTGTTTGTGGATTTGTTTTATGCACTAATGTTGTGTAATGAAGCTTCCTAATGCGGGTTCCATAGTGTCTATGGTCCAGACCACTCATTCTAACCAGAACAAAATCAGTTTACACATTTCTGATCTTCAGCCTTTCTGACCTAGAAAAGAAACAGACCTCTAGAGTTTCATTAGAGAACTGTTTTAGTTAAATGTTCTATTTTAAATATTTGTTTTAACAGACTCCATCTGTTCGTCTGCCCTTGATCCCAGTCCTGAGTTCCCAAATCCAGCTCCTGTGTCCGGTTCCTCTCTGCTGCTCAGGCTGGGGCTTCCCCGGTGCTGCCTGCTCTGCAGCATCAGTGGAGATGGCTGTCGAGGCGAGTCAGGTTTGGTACCGGGTTTTTATGTATTCATACACATTTAATTATTTTCATTGTTTCCTCATTAGTACTAGTATTCTTTTATTAAAGCTGGTTTAGTTTTCTTTTCCAATACATTAGCTTCTTTGCCTTATTCCCTTTCCCTTCCCCTTTGGGGAGAGAGAAGGGCTATTAGAGAGCATCTGTCATTCATTTGGTGGGCAGCCCAACCCTAACCCTTGACAAAGGATGATTGCGAAATTTCCTGAGGTTGTCGGGAACCTCAAAAGAAATCGTGCTTGTGTAGAAATTCTGTGTATAAATCAGGAAAAAATAAATATTGGAGGCTTCTTAGCATGTTCTTGGTACTAGATGTTGAAGTCATTTTCGGAATTGGCATGCTGAAAAAGGGATATAGGGAATTAAGTAAATAGAACAAGAAAGTGGAAGTGTCTTTGCCACACCATTTGCTCCCCTCCTACACACCATGCTCTTTCCACATAATGAACAACATTTACCAAAACACCAGTACCAGAACTGGATTAGTGTCTGAGAGGCAAGAAATGGCATGGTAACATTCCTCTGGAGCTCCATCTCTAAAGCAGAAAATCCAGCAGCCGTCCTGGCAGGACAGGGAAAATGTTTTTCAGCACTGTTTTAAATTTAAGTCATTAATGTAGTCTTTTGTAGACTGAAGTGAAGCAATATTGCTGGAAATTTCAGCTCTTGTTTGAAGCAGGCTTTTTGTTATAAGCAGGAATAAATGTATTCTTAGTCATAGAAGAGTTGTCCATCATACTAGAAGAAGGAAAGCATTTTGACACTTTCTGCTCTCAGACAGAATTCATTGAACGTGAAAAAATCATATTTCTGAGGAGTCTGCATACCAGTAGCTGTTCAGCCTTGGCACAATAAATGAGTCTGACATGCACATGGAGATAGGTGTGGATTATAGAAGATTAACTCAGGGAACCATAAGAAGATATATCATATTTCCTGAAAGTGATAACTCCTGAAAAAAGCCACTGCAGCTGTTTTTCATAGATAAATTTGTCTGAGATATCACCAAGTAGCACAGGAACTTACACATGTGGTAGAGTGAAATATGTCTGCTTCAATAAGAATAAAGATTTTTGGCTCTAAATGAAAGGCTTTATTTAATTATATTTATGTAACGTTGTGATTGTTGCTGAGTTAATGCACATTTTAGGGCAGATGGCTGTTTGGCAAAATTATTATACTGTCTTTACCCTAAGCTGTAGAGGAAGGACCATGGGGAATCCTAGATGTATAGTTTTCATTAAAGTTTCTGATGAGAACTAAAATATTTAACTGAACAAATAGAGAGCCCACCATCTAATGGAGTGAGTTTGAATTGTTTGACACTGATTTTTAGTGTTTCTTCACTTGACTTGACTTTAAGTCTTGTAACGTCTTCATTTGCTTTGCATTTGAACCTTGCACTAATGGTAATTGTTACTGTTATTGTTGTAGATGGTTTAAAAGCAAAAAGGCTGCAAAATTGTCCTTACTTAATTTTTAGACAAAATCTCCAATTTTTGACTTAAAACTGGTTAACAGAATGAAATCAGTATCTGACCAATTTTAACTTTTTTTTTTTATTGATACACTTAGTTGCTTATGAGTAAAATGCTTAGAAGTCAGCTCTGAGAAAGTTAATTTTGTTAGACCTTGCATAAAAAAAAGTAAGAAATGATTCTACACTGGAATACTCTACAGACTGGCTTCTTTGGGAGCTAGTCTTAAATAAGTCGTATTTGGTATAATTGTGACATTCCAGTTCAAGTGTGTGCAGGTACACAGACACCATTAAAAGGACTAATTTCAGAAACACTTAGTCTGAACTTCTAAGATTTTCCACCAAAGCAAAAATTTTTATGTAACTGAATTAGGAAATATTCCTGTTGGTTTGAAGGCTAGTTGAAATATTGCCATAATCTTACATTTACTGAAGTAACTTTTTTAACAAATTTAAAAATGTTGTTACAAGAGAGGTATAGCTTGGAGGGAGAGAGTGTTTTTGTTAGATTTTCTGATACAGGTGGAAAAAAAAAAAGACCTTTTGAGACCATCTCTATTTCCTCAGATTAGTTGGTCTGTTTCTGCCTACAGACCTTGCTTCTGTCATATCTGTAAAACATCACATTTGCACCAACACTGCTGTGACTTGTAGATAAAACATCTTCTCAGACTAGTTCTTTAAGCTGATTTCCGAAATGATGGCGATGCCCATTAGCTGACCCAACAGCTTTAAATAACGAAATATAATCTCCCCCGTTTCTTATTTCCTGTGAGCTACCCAGGAAGCGTCTCAGAATGAAAGAAAAACTATGAATTTGCCAGATAATGAATCCGGCTCTTGGTTCATGGTTCTTTCCTGTAGGCAAAATTATAGGTTTCTTGTAAACTTGAAGGAAGTGGAGTGAAGGAGTTCACTTGTGTGATAATGAGAGTAGCCAAATGATTGATTAACACTTGAGGAGAAAACCGTGCTTTGGGCATTATTGATTTTCAGAGGAGCGTGGTGGGTTAACCGCAGCTGTCAAGTAAGTCCCCACCCAGCCACTCACTCATTCTACCCCCCCAGCAGGTTAGGGGAGAGAATCAGAAGGGCAAATGCAAGAAAAACTCATGGGTTGAGATAAGGACAGTTTAATAAGGGAAGATAAAAAACCAGAAAATCGAACGGGACAGTTAACGCAAAGGCAGCTGCTCACCATCTCATACCAGACTCTGAGCAATGGCTACTTTCCCCTCACCATCCACTCCCAGTTTTGTTGCTGAGCGTGATGTTTTATAGCTTAGAACAGCTCTTTGGTCAGTTGGGGTCAGCTTTCCTGGCTGTGTCCCCTCCCGACCTCTTGCCCACCCCCACATCACTGTACGGGCTGCTGTGAAGAAAATTAGCTCTGTCCCAGCCAGACTCAGTACAAGAAGTAAGTGGCAAAGTGCTACTTCAAAAAAGAAGTTGAGGAGGACACCAATATTTTGTAGCATTTACACGGCTCTTGGGATTTTCATTTAATAGAAGCAGGCAAGGATTTATTTATTTTGTCTTTATTTTGGAATGAGGAAACCTGAATCAGTGAGATGTCAAGAGAGTTATTCAAAGTTGTGTATAACATCAAAAGACTATGAGCTGAAAAAGTATAAAATGCTTGAGCTAGAAAAGAGTGAAAAGACTTTGGAAAAGAATGCAAATTCATAGGCAATTTTATAGATGTAGCGTCTGATAATAATAGGAGCCGAATTTGTGACTAGTGCTAACAGGAAAAAAAAATGTTTAGTCAGAAAACAAAATTATTTCTTTCCTGGTTCACTTATGGATTAAGGTCAATCTATACTAGAAGATTATACTTTAAATACATTTTCCAGCCTCTCCTTTTCCCATCATAGGATCACAGAATCATAGAATGGCCTAGGCTGGAAGGGACCTTAGAGATCATTTTAATCCAGCCTCCCTGCTGCCAGGGACGCCACCTCTCGACTAGATCAGGCAACACATGGGGACCGAACAGGAATCGAACTCGCAACCTTAGCGTTGTTAGTGCTATGCTCAACTGACTGAGCTAACCATCATTAATAACATCTCCGACCTCAGCAAAATTCTCAAAAGTACACCTCCTGCAGAGCAGTATAAGCCAAGTGGAACCAGTCTCTGCCAGAGCAGTCCCTGCAAAATTTATCAGCATTATCTCCATAACAACGACAGGATGTTTTTGCTGCAAGGGAACCATGATACCTGTCGTGTCAATGGCTTTTCTGTAGTTCTTCTGACGGAGCACATGACGTTCAAAGTGCTTCCTATGTGATTCCTGTGTGTTTACATCTGTGGCAGCCTGTGTGGGGGATTGCAGAAGAAGGACTTAATAAGCTTGGGCAGAGGCAAACAGAACTGAGAAACTGACCTTCACGTGTGTTGTGTGAGACCCACCAAGATAAAAAGGCTTTCCTGGCTGCTCTGGGGTGAGTGGTTTGAGAGTCTTGTGCTCCTTCAGGTGCCCCATTGGAAAGAAGAGAGAGGGGCCTTTGCCCAGAGCGGTGAAGTGCTATCCCTGCTTCTTGTGCAGCTTGTGAACCCTGTGCCTTTGTGTGTACAAAGGCTTCCCCATGTGTGGAAATGGATAATATCCGCAATTCTCCCCAGCCCTCTATGAGTTTTAAGTCTAGAACCCCCTCAAGTCTGCATTTGCAGATAAAAACACTACCAACCCCATTCGGCTTGGCCATAAACAGGATAGGTTTAACTAAATACATTATGAGATGTGGTGGAGCAAAGTGCTGGAATAGGGAAGTGATAGCTTTCTCAAAGTGTAACATGCTCCATATGATGGGGAGTGGCAAAAGTGTATTATTACTGTTACTTCAAGAGGGTGATGATGAGTAATTTGAATAAATGCCTGCCATTTATGGTTCTTGATTTCAAATCTGTGTGAGAGATATACTTCGTTTTCCCGACATGTACATTGTTTTGAAAGTAATGCGATGTTATTTGATTCTTGAAGAAGATGGGAGGATGCATGCGTGTAGCAACTGGTATGGAAGCAAACTGGGAAACACCTGCACTGCTTGCGTTTGGTGCAAATATGTACTCTTGGCTGTTGGTGATCCAAAATGTGATGCAGTTGCTTTAATGCGCAGAAGCCATCCTGCATCTTACATGGAGCAAAACATTCAAAAAGTGGTTTTCCGTATTTTTCATAGCAAAAGGAGTTGAGAATAGGCCCCCCTCACGCATCTTTCATCTGCGAAATGAGGCTGGCAGACTGCCCTGCTTCCCACACCACATGATGGGGCATCCAGGCATTGGATCACAGAATCGTTGGAGTTGGAAGGGACCTCTAGAGATCGTCTAGTCTACCCACCCTGCTAAAGCAATTGCCTAGAGCCCATTAGGGTTGGATGAATCTTACAAATCTGACATAGGTTAAAAACTGATGCCAGGAGGTCAGAATACCTGCAGTGATGTCCTGCATATCCTTCTAGAAATGATACCAGGCTCCCTTAGCACACCTCTGTAAAGAACATCTCTGCTTAGATGCTCTCACCTTTCATGTTAGTCTGTGAGTCTCATTAGTGTTTAGTTGAGTATCACTTCTTGTATCATACCAATTTACATACAATAGTCAGGGTATTTAATGTCTGTTTGTTGAACTAGGTACATGACCTCTTAGATGCTTCCTGGGAAAATGAAGTACTATATATCTGTAGGACATAGCATTTGGCTTCTCTCAGTTTGCATTGTCTGAACTTCGTTCTGAACTTTGTTTTTACCTTTATTTGTGTAACAAAGCATGGCAAATATTTAAGTTTATGTGCCAATGAAGAAAAAGCAGAAGTTGTAACACGGCAGTCTGACTTCAGTGCTCAAGACTGTCACATTTCTTGTTCTGGAGGTCCCCAGTTCAGTCTCTGATGTATCAGCCAGGAAAGTGACTGTTACAGCTGTACCCGTGACTTTGTGAAATTTTCTTGCCACAGAAACAAATCAGACTGAACCTGGTCTTAATCATTAGCACAACTACAGGAAAATTTCAGAGAACGCTTTGGTATGGATAAGAACAGAGTCTGAAACTGAGACTTAGTCATAGACTGTTGAAAATTTATGGGATACTGTTCGTATGCCTTTCCCATCCGTATGACGCTGCAAACCAAGAGAAGTGATTCCCCGTGCTGTGCATGACTCTGCAGTTATGCGATCGCTTTAATGCACAAGATAGCTGGTGATTTAAAAATAGCTCTGCTTACTCAGATGTGGATGATGATTGCAGAAAAATGCCACTCGCTCATAAAGCTGGAACACCTAGTAATTCTTTCCTATAACCAACAGCAAACAGAAAGCAACATAAAAAAAATGGGGAGGTAATTTAGAGCTCATTTTCAGGATTTTATTTTATTCTTATTCCTTTTTGTGGGATTGGTTATTTCTTAGGTTATTTCTCAGGGTTATTTCTTAGGGCGTGGAGGTCCAGCCATTTCTTTTTCGTGTGCCATTTGCCAGAGTGATGCTGGTCCTCTGTTTCTGTAACTTGCAATCTTGGTGAGAACAGGTTGTAACTTTGTATTCCGCTTGATATGTCCATCTCTGACATCTTTCGTGGGCACCAATGTGCACACTGGGGTCATTGCAATGTACAGGTGATCGCATTGCCTCAGTGCGTCATTTCCATGTCAATACAGATTCTCCCTGAAAGTTGATTACAAGGCCTTTAAAAGAAAAAAGCTTTTCAAATAAACATTCCAGAGTAAGAACTTTGCTTACATGGTGTTATAAAACATTGTATTGAAATAAATTTTATTGCAATCATAGGCGCTGGTTATATATAGTTAGTTCACAATGTGTGCATGTGCAGACACACACAGAGTACAGGCTGTGCAGTCTTGCAACTACGGTGCAAAACGGATACAACATACTGGGGAAATCTAGATGACAAAGTGCATCAATCTGTATGTTCAGTTGAGTCCCTCATTCTGTTGAGAGTACTGATGAATTTTTTGAGTTAATCTGGAGCCATAGATACTTAGTTACTGACTTTGGGTTGTAAGGTTTATTTTGGGTATATCACAACTCGACCTAAGGCAATATATTTCAATCTGCCAATAACTGTCTGATCTTGTTTGAAACAGTTTTCATACCACAAGATTATAGTTTGCCCCTATTTACTTCAGAAGTCCTATGAGTCACTGTGTTGAAGAGAAACTGGAACTGAAATTGCTTTGCGAATATTTCTTTATCATTTTTTAGGCCAGTAGTACCCAGATAGGTTACTAACAGGTCAGGGCTCCAGAGGCTCTTTACATGTTACTCGGACACCATAGATCAAGGTTCTAACTCCACATGGCTGGAAGCCAAGATAAAAAGAGCAAATTATGATCAGTTCCAAGATCACTTTCTGGTTGCATTTCTCCATTAAAAAACCAACCAAACAAAAACCACAAAAAAAACCACCCTAACCAGGAAGAGTAGGAGTAGGGGCTAACAGGAAAGTGATCAATGAAAAATCTTCCAAGCAGATTAGTCCCAAGAAAGCCTGTTGGGTTTATTTACTTTCAGTCAATAGGATTTTGTTATTTACAGGAGCATTTCCGTAGTGCTTCTTAGTGAGGAAAAGTTCTCAGTGGGCTTCAAGAACTGAAGTCAGCAAATTCTGGTAATCTATAGATTTTTTTATTGAACTGAGATCCTTCTCAAAACAGAAGTTATTTCCAGCTTTATTACATCTTAAGACAGTTGTATGAAAGCTGTAATATAAAGAGGTCCAAATCATATTTTACAGTAAGATTTATAAATATTTCCCCACTACCAATTGTTGCTTTTTTCTGTCTCACTTTTGTACTTTTTGTGATCTCAGTAGGGGACTGTGACATGTCTGGTTTTCAGTAAAGTAAAAGGAAGTGCACACAGTGAGTTTGCCAAGTTTGTCACTTCAGGCTAATAGATGGACTTGCCACATCTTTGTAGAAGTCACAGTTTCCCAAGAATGTTCTAATTCAATGTAAAAAGAAGAAAAATCCCTGTAGCCTAATTAATAAATGCATTCAGTAGAACTCATCATAAAATGTTGAATAAAGCAAAACATCTGTCATAACTGGTCCAATTACCAGGAAACCTCTGCAGATTTCATTTAATGTTTCTTAAATGTGTTTCTTAAATGTTAATATTTGCTCAAATTACTGATTTACATCTAATAAAAATACAGAGTGTTTGTCTGGCTCAGTAGAAACAAACTGCATATTGCTATTATTTAGCAGTAATAATGTTACCTAGCACTCTTCATCTACTTTTCAAACAGTTTACAAAGGTAAGTAAGTATTTTTATTCCCCTTTTCATAGAATCATAGAATGGTTTGGATTGGAAGGGACCTTGAAGATCATCTGCCCCCCTGCCATGGGCAGGGACGCCTTTGAAGAGGAATTAAGGAACCATTTAAAAAAATATAAGCAAACTAAAACTGGTGTATTAAAACATAAAGGAGCCCAAATAGAGAAATTTAATCTAGTTGTGCATTAGGGTGTGCGTGTGTCAGAAAGAACGTAATGAGACAAAATGAAATCTGTTCTAATACCTATTCACCGTAGAGACATGCAGTTCTGTTTCATAAGCAAGTTCTGACAGCGTCACTCATTTTTCCATGCTATTTCCGTGTGTTTTTCTCTAGAAAGAAAATAAAGGTGAATCAAAAGTGCAAACCCAATAAATGCTTTCACATCAATAGGAGAATGTGCTCTTTCACAAGTTTAGTCTGTGTCATCATTTTCCCATAATGTTACGCTTTACACGCTGCCTCTCAGTTTCCTTCTTTACTACCAGTAAAATCTACCGTGTTTTTAGTAATGCAGTTTACTGTAGCCAATGTAGGAAAAAACTCCAACTTTTGTTCTAGAGAAGAAGGCAAATTCTATACCGGAGATTCAGTTCTTCCTCTCACAGATTTCTCCTTGTGTCATTTCAAATAAGCCTAACCTCTGCTTCATAACTAGCTAACTTAAACTTACCATGGGAGGGCCATTGAAACTAAATTTATCATTCGTCTGAGTTTATACTCGCAGCCTGAAACCTGATGTCTTTTCCCACAATTGCTCAGGTTTCTGTTTCTGTCCTGAACTCTTTCATTTTTAGCTCTCAGCCACTTCCCTTCTATGCTTATGGTAGTACCAAACCTGCTGGTGTATATTCAGACTTAATACTGATTTATTTTAAAAAAATAAAATAGATGTCCGTCTGGCTGCTGAAAAGTCAGATTATGAAGAAGCTGAAAAGTGTTGCTTTTAAAAAAAACACCTCAGCTTCATCAGTTTCAGTAAAACATGAATACTCTTCAGTGGAGCAGTACCTGAACATTGCTAGCTGATGTTCATCTTCATTTCTCAATGGCATATTAATAATTAATAAAAATAATGAGATTTTTAATAGAATATCCTTTACAATAGTAGACTGACATTGAAGAAGCAAATTAGATATTTTTCCATATTTTATCATTTTTCTTGCTTTCCTTGTCTGGTGTCATGGAAATGAATGGTAACAGAGGGAAACAGTGGAAATTTTGACTCTTCTCCCTTTTCACAGCAATTTTCTGTTCTTTAGAACCTGGATACCTTATATCACACATTTATTTCCCAACCTGTAGGGAAGTTCTGGTCTTTGTCCAGGTTGTCAGATATTGAGATTCAGTAGACTCAGTTTTCTGGCTCCTGCTTTTGGTGAGAACAGCATCCCCAGCAAGAATGCAGCTCTTTTATACCTTCTGCTCAAAAGTAATTTGTTCTCATCACTTTTACATGTGCAATGGTTCAGGTATGGTTCAAAGGGATTCTACGCAACATCCTCATATACAAATATCACCTCGTTAAGGTAACTCAGTAATTGAAAGGCAGAAATTGCTTTAAAAATAAACTGGTGAAGTGCCAAATGCAGAGCAAAAGCATTAAATATTGAGCAGATCAGTCCTTTGGCTTATTAGTGGCTGAACACTCTGCTCAGGCTGATCAGGCTTTCCTTGCATTGAACTCTAACAAATTAATCCTTCTGGGAGCATCCCATCACCCAGCCAACACTCTCTTTCATCTGATATTGATGGTCCAGCAATCTTACAGGCGAGAGTTATGAAGTGCATTTGGGTGTGTTGAAGGACTTACGGATCCGGCACGCCTGACAGCAGACAAACCTGGGTAATGCTGCTTCTGCCCATATGGCTGAAGAATTAGTGGTTCCTGGAAACACCTTTGCAGTCAATCTGCCAGGCTCCATAGCGCCTTACTGCACCGTTCCCCGGTGGGACATCCAGGAGAGCCTGCTAAGCTACCTGCCTGTCACAAACAGGGCTTCCTACTGATGTCTCAGGTGGTGACACTGCCAACCGTGATCGTGACCACCAGCTCGTAACTGTGTAGCAGGCATGTGTGTCGGAACATGCACATTTATGTGTATTTTGAGTTTCACTTCATTTGCTTTCCCCGCACATTCATCAGAACTGTATATAGTAAAGATACAATTTTTACAGAGCTCTCATCATCATCACCATCATTCACATCTTGCGTGTACCGCAGTGTGGTTTCTGGCGAGGCTGCCTTTGACACATAACATACAGCACCGATCCTCACAAGTTAAGAATTCCTACCCAATTAGCAGAGTCACTCAGCTGGAGCATCCACGTCCTGAAGTTCTCATTCAATTCAAATGGATATTTTTGGTCTTAATCTACAGCATGTCCGAAGTTCATCTTCCTGAAACCATAGCTGTGATGACACAGTCTTTAAAATTAGTAACTTTGCCTGCCTATAGAAGGCAGTGTGGTCGATTCAGACAGGCTTAAGTTTGGGTTTATTAATCATTAGAATACTTTGTGAGGCCCAGCTCAGCACTCTGACATCTCATCGTCTCATTTTTCCCTGTCAGGTGGGTGCTTCCCCTTATGCTGGATTGTCCCGGGAAGGACTCATGAAGCGCGTGGGGAGTTTCACATACCCTGTTATGTAAATCTAACGTAACGCACACTGTACGTCTGCATGTCATAGCAGTCATCAGGGCAATTTCTCGTTGTGGTTGTAGAAGTACTGTATGATCGGGGTGAATGTGTGTGGTGTCACTATCGGTACAATTTTCTCTGGTGTCATTAGTTGTGAGCTTCTAGCTCATATCATCACTGTGCTTAGTCCCTCGAGCTCTGGCGTTGACAAGAATTTGGATTAGAATTGCTTTGCAGCATAGTGAGATTCAATTAACTCATTTTATTGTTATTTTATTTTAATTAACTTTATTTATAATTCACTTAAAAGTAAAGCCTTTTAATTAAAAGAAAAAAGTAACGAAAAATTTAAAAGTTTGAAGTGTTCGTAGAAGTTTCAGTGCAGATTCACTAGCTTGCTTCAAAATTGCCACTTTTCATGATTTTGGAATATTTTATGGTCCCTCAGGATACTATAAGCCCTGTGCTTTGCGTCATGTACTCCAAGTTTTCATATAATCCATTTTTATGGTATTTGACTCACATGTCTTTCTTCTTAAGCTAGAGAGTTTGAACTTTGAAGTTCACTGATTTGACATCAAATTAGTCCTCTGGCTCACCATTCCCTTCCATTCCTTCAATTCTTCACCATTTTATCTGTTTTATCAGATGAGTCTTAGCTTGTCCTGTACAATCTTGGGGCACAATGGAAATTAGATCTGTGACTCTTCTTCAAGCCTTTGCCTTATTGTAAAACAACATAAACCCAATGGTTTTAATTGATGGGAAGAACTGATCTAATAATTATGTTTGCTGAAAAAGAAATTATTCCTCCTGTTCCACAATTTTTCTCTTTGCTAGGAATTTTGCCTATTGAATAAATCTGCAGAACGTGACTCATGAAATTAGACGGGCTTCAATTTGTGTATTATTGGTCCTTTAAAATCAGTTTGTGCTACTCACAAGCATAAAATTAATGTTTTCTGAAAGTAAATTTTTTTCAAGATTGTAAGACCTTTGTATTTGTGCTGAAATTATTTAGATAGATGAAATTATAATTCAATTAACCCTGAATAAAAAGGGCAAATAAGCAGAGGAATATTTTAAATCAGAAGAAGGTAAACCATCTCTATTCAGCATTAAATGTACTTTTACGGAAAATTGTTTTATCAGGTTAGTATCTGCAGAGTGCTCTAGAAAAACCTATTTTGGACAGCAAGTTCTCCATTCTTTTCCTACGTTTGTGTGGAAGGTAGCTGGCAAAAAAAGCCAAGTTTGTGAATTAGAAGTCGCGATGTAAACATATACCTGGTAATGTGTAAATAGGTAGGTAGGCAGATAGACAGACAGACAGATATACACAACACAGTAGTGATATGACCACATACTTTTCCCATTCTTATGTTCCAGTATGATATTTTGGGAAAAGTAATGAATATAGTATTTGGAAAAATAGAAAGCACGTAGAAATCAACACAGAAAAACATGTCAAATCCAGTATTTCCCACACTTTTATTCTAATCTAATCTAATCACTATCAAAAGCCTTATCCCATAAATAATCAATTTTCTTTCCTTCTCTTTGCCAGAGTCTCACACTCTTGTGGGACTTGACTGCAATATTAAAAAGTAATAACAACATAGTATTAAATAAATACCCCTTGTTTATCTGTCTTAGGAAGGGTGGCTGAGCAGCCCTCCGGTCTCAGCCTGGCTGCTGCTGGAGGGGACAGGAGGTCACACAGCAGGTCGCCCATTGTTTTAGAGGCTGGGGTCTAAAGCAGAGAGTGCCAAGCTCCACTTTTTACACAGGCATTTTGTGAAGAACAGAATTGGAGTTAAGCAAAAAAGACAAAGCTAGAATTCCGTGGAAGCTCCATCCCTGAACTTCGTCACCATGGAGCATCCTCTTTCTCCCTGTCCCATGACAAGGCAGAGCCTTTCCACCGGGACCGCTGCTTTGGCTCGAGGAAACACGTCCTGTTCACCCTCACGGCACTAGTACCAGGAGACCTGCGGAAAGACTGTGAGAGGTGTCTGTGGGAGCACAAAGTATCCCGGGGAGAGGAACACCCTCGGAGATCTCCCCATGGCAGAGCAGGGCAAGAGGGGAAGCAAGAGGTGACCTGCAGCTTCGTGCTCACAGAACCACAGAATTGTTGAGGCTGGAAATGACCTCGGAGATCATCAAGTCCAGCCTATGACTCAATGTGAAGAGTGCTCCCATTCTTAGAAAAAAATCCACACACATAATTAAATTGCATTTATTTAAAAAATGAAAGCTCCCCCAAGTTTACAAGTTCTGGCATCAGTGGAGAAGAGTGACTAATGCACTACACCCAACCTTTAACAAAAGATAAAGGGCACCCTGAGATCCAACCGAAACCTCCCCTGACGCAGCTTCAGGCCGTGCCCTCTCGTCCTGTCCCGTTCCGTGTGCTGTGGGCCGAGACCCGGCGCTGGGCTCCACCCGAGGCACCTGGAGCTGTGGAGGGTTTTGATTCAGGCTGCAGCCCCGATCCCCACGGCCCCCTCCCACCC
>NW_009693174.1:12125-24038 GCF_000703405.1 Apaloderma vittatum | reverse complement strand
TAGGGGGTTGAGGTTGGCCGTTAGGGGGTTGGGGTTGGCCGTTAGGGGGTTGGGGTTGGCCATTAGGGGTTAGCCATTAGAGGGTTAGGATACATGGCAGTTACTTATTCTAGCTCGTTTCTCTGGAATTCATTAAGCTCTTGTTTTTCATGATACCTGAATACAATGTTGAAAGCAGCTGGTTTTGTCCTAATACTTTATTAAGGGACGTACAGGAATTTTCATTCTGTTCTCTCCAGGGTTTATCTCATCGTACTTTTCCTCTGTTACCAGGTATTTTCTTTCTTACTAAAATAAACTGTAATGATCTTTTCAGCACCTGTAGCACTGGCATTAGAAAAAAAAAGAGAGGGTTTAAATCATCCTATAAAATGTAATATAAGATGTTGAGTGTGCTATGTAATTCTGCTGGAGAGATTCTAAAGCCCTATAGAAAGGTTATCATTTTCTATAGCAGATACAGGTTTCTAATGCACTTTCTACAAAATCCTGTTGGGCTTCATTCCTATTAAATTCCATAGGACTGAAGATGCCCCTAAGGATTATTCTGATAACAGCAAGAGCCCGTTTTGCTGGGTAGCGTATCTTGAGCTGTTTTCAAGCTGCTTTTTTCTTTTCTTTTTTTTTCCCAATTATCCCAGTAAAAGTTTATCACCCTTCTTTAATTTCTCAGCTGTCATTCCCTTTCTGAAAAATGCTGATGAGATCTCTCTCTGCCTAAGTTTCAGATTATAAGGCTGTCAGAAGTGTAAATATTTCATAGGTGACGATTTGGCTTTCCAATAAATTAGCACCTCTCGAAGTCCCCCAGAACCTTTTGGTCCGGGTTGATAAAACGCTGACAGTTATTGCACCAGCATGTTGCTCCTGCCTTTCTGCCGCGGGGATGCACGTGGCACCTCATGCAATTTGCTTAATTTTGTATCTGAAGGATCCCTTTCGGGAGGTGTTTTTGGCAGTGGGCAAGGACGCACCACGTGTGGGCGCCGTTTCTCCCCGCTGCTTCTCTGCCGTGGTGCAAGTGCTGCCCTTTCTCACTTGGCAGCAAAGGGCTTGGTGTACCTGTCTTCCTCAGCTCCACGGCTGGAGAAATGGGGGCAAAAATCCGTTTAGACTACATCTTAAATGCTCTGACTTGTTGCTTTAGTGGTATCACCTTCTTCCCCTCTAAAGGGAGCCGAAGTTCTTTGCTCAAGTCGAGTTTCACCTGAACCCGATGCCCGAGACGTGAATCATAGAAGAGTTTAGGTAAGGAGAGACCTTTAAGATCATCAAGTCCAACCATCAACCCAATAGTGCCAGCTCCACCACTAACCTGCGTCCCTGAGCATCTCATCTACACATCTCTTAAATCCCTCCAGGAATTACAACCCCACCACTTCCCTGAGCATCCTGTGTGTGCCGGGGCTTGAGAGCCCTTTCAGGGAAGAAATTGTTCCTGATGTCCAGTCTAAACCTTCTCTGAGGCCTTTTCCTATCACTTGTTCCTTGGGAGAAGAGACCAACCCCACCACCCTACAACCTCCTTTCAAGTAATTTATTGCCAGAGGAGGGAACGGACCGTGCCTGCCAATGTATCAAGGGTAAAACCAGCACCAATGGAGATGGCACAGAAAGGGACAGCGTAGGAAGATCTGGACAATTTCTTCTGCGATGGACTAGCTCCAAAATTCCTTCCGTCCTTCCTTGTATCCCTGATTTATTCCCCGAGTACACTCACCGGAGATGAGAGCCCCATCTGATGCTCCAGACCTTGGCGTCATCACCAGGTTTGGGTTGTTGGTTGAGGGGTTTTTTTTGATGAGTTTTTGGTTTAGGTTTTTTCAGCGTGCATGAAAGAGATGAGATATATCTCTGTGTGAGAACTTGAAAGGGAGGAGGAAGATTTGGATCATAGTCTTACCTTGGGAAAGAACGGTGTGATGCGCCGATAAGCTGCAGCACGAAGCCTGGGAAGACTCGTGTTCCTTCTGTAATTGGTGATGTTAATATTTCCTTTACTTGCTCAGCTGATTTAGCTTGTAGGTTAATTCAAGTGGCGACTGTCTCTTTCCACGTGGGTGTGCTTGGCCTTGGGGGGGGGCCCAGCCTTTCCCGCAGTGTCTGTTGAAGACCAGATTTCTTGCAGTTCCATGAAATAATGGAATTCCATCAAACATCCCGCCCTTTCTTCTCTTTCCGATTTCCACAGCAGCGAATCCTGCTTGGTATCCTCACGTTGAAGTAAAAAATCACCGATTGACCTGGATGCAAAAATGCAAGAAACAGCAATATATTCCTTGAATGAGCGCGTCTAGCACCTTTCCAAAAGTAAACACGTCTAGCACGTGGTTACCCTTTATTCCCTGGGTAGGCTGAAATATGTCTGAACACCTCACGTTGTCATTAAGGCACCAGTGGTTGTGTTGAGCGGCATGATATAATTAGAATAAATCCGAGTGGAGTGTGGTAGGAGAGAAGCGGCATCATTTCTCAGAAATATCATTAAAAAAATTTTTAAAAAAATCTTATTTCATGCAGTATTCTCATCCAAAGTGCCATGCTAGTGCTCATTTTTGGCACGCTGGAAATGAATCATTGGCTCTGATTGTCTAGTCTAGGAATTCCCATATATCAACATCCTTCTAAGAAATTGCAAGGAGTGCAAGAAAGCAACAGTAACTTTCAGACACTCTTATTCAGTCCTCCATACCTAATTTAGATGAGATTAGGGATTTTGTCTCCCTGGCCAGACTGTAGGATTTTTTCCTGTTATTAAAGATAACTGAATAACAACCTGGCGCAATATATGTCAAGATCTTTCATAAAGACTAGTTTTATCCCGCAAAATAATCTTTCTTCTTCATTAGGAGCTCTCTGGCTATTTGAGGCAGGTGCCCAAAGGATGAACATTCGCCACTGAACAGAACCAACCTCTGTGGTCTAAGACAGCAAATCTGTTATTTAATCCTTTTATTGGTTTATCTGCACTGGTGGCAACAAAGTTTTCTTCCAGAGAGGACTCTTTTTCTTCCCCCTCTGCCTCACTTTAAGTCTGTATCCATGAGCTGATATCCTGAATTGATATAAAATTTATTCCATATCCTTTAGAAAAAAAAAAAATTGCTCTCACATGGGTAAGAAGCAGCAACTTTAAAAGAAAAAACCACCAATGCCTAGACAATACCATGTCTTCCTTCCCCAAATGTAGCTGCTGGATTCCGTGGGGTCGATTTAATGTGATTAACTTCATCTGGGAGAATGTGCATCGTCTGAGCTGCAAGGTCCCGTCGTGGCTTTTCTAATCTAAAACCAAAGATGGAGCTCTAAGTTCAGCCTTGGGGCGGATATTAGCTGGCAAAGGCACCAGGACGGAGCCCGCGGCAAGTTATTAAATTCCCTCCCACCTCGTCACCTTTATCTGAATGGTTCGAGCTCACTTCTAAAACAGCCGTTTTGTTCCTTCCTTCCAGACAGTTTGGGTTCTTTTATTCCCCTTTTCTCCCCCAGTAACTAAATCATATTGGACATTTCACGCTGAACACACTGATAGTCTCTAAAATATCAAACGCTTTATCCCTAGGAGCCCTCTAGGAGTTGCTTTTTTTAATGGATTAACTATGACAGGGACTGCACTCCCACAGTTTTTAAAATATACAATAAGTATATTACATACTTTTAAAGCTATAAATAAGATTTATACACAACCCATGGGGATTTTCCATTAAAACTTCATAAATCACATTGTACATTATCCTTTTTAATCCTCAGCCTTGCAGTGTTAGTCACCAGAAAATATATTTAACCCTGTATAAAATTCATGATAAGCACGCATAAAGAATGTTAATGAGAGCTTTTATGTGCTCTATGTTTTCTTGCCCTCATGCTTTTTTTTTTTTTCCTTTTTTTTTTTTTTCCTTTCCTTTTTCCCCAGGCAATTATTTGTAATAGTAGCAGTTATCTCATGGCCTCGCTTCCCCAGCTGAGCGCCCAGGTGCTCCACCTAGAAGGGGTCCAGGACAGACCAGCGCAATTCAGCTTTTCTCACGTTATTTAATTTGGATTTTTTTGCACCTTCTTAATATCCTGGGAATGGAACAAAATCGGGGCTCTGCACGGCAGGATCTTGTCGCTTGAACTGTTGACACAAAAAGCTCCGTCGCCTGCACGTGCTCCTCTTTTTGGCTCCGGAGACAGGAGCACGGTCAAGCTCCTCGCCCTAAACCCTCCGTCACGTTGCAGGTTCTCCGAAGTCGTGTTGCCCACACGGAGAAGGCAAATCGTGCTTGTGAAAGCTAAATCACACTTGGGATTTTCAGTTTCGATAGGTGATTTAAAGCGTTAAAGGGCTCGGATGAGGATTCATTAAGATGCAGCCGTTACGTGGGGTTTTTTAACTCATATATGTGATTTTTCCCTCTGCTGACTAGAAGCTGAAGGAGCTGTGTTTATTGCCATCCCGTACAGACATCGTTTTAAATTCACAGCGACTTCAGGAAGATGAAACTGGAATTGCCTATGCCCTGGTGCCGGTTTCATCAGACAAAGTGAAGGATCCTAATGGAGTGTTTGGAGAGATCTGTTGTTATCTCGGTGATAATGGAGACATGAAATGAACCGAGATTTTGTCCTTTCCCCCGCAGAGCAGACGGGTCTCGCCATCGCCGGCATAAACCCATCAGAACAGAACGAGGAAGTTTCCGCTCCACACTGGGGATACCCTGTGAAGGGAACTGCTTATTTTAAAAGGTCTTCACAGCTTGGTCCTGCTCGTGCCGTCGCCTCATGTTCTGCCCGGTCATCCATCCTTCCCAATGCCCACGCCGGCCTTCCTCCGCCTTTTCTCCCTAAATGCCTCTGTTCTCCCTGCAAAGACCCCTTGAAATACTGAGAGTGATGCTCTGTGGTTACCCTGGACTTCTCACCCCGACTGTCTGGTGCTTGGTTTTACCCCTGACCTCTTTTCATGCGTTTAGGCTGTAGGGTCTTGAAAACTAGGACCAGCTCTTTCTTTAAAACCTGGTCCAGCTCTTTCTTGAAAACCAGGACCAGCTCTTTCTTGAAAACCAGTTCCAGCTCTTTCTTTAAAGCCAGGACCAGCTCTTTCTTTAAAACCAGGACTAACTCTTCCTTTAAAACCAGGTCCAGCTCTTTCTTTAAAACCAGGACCAGCTCTTTCTTTAAAACCAGGACTAACTCTTCCTTTAAAACCAGGACCAGCTCTTTCTTTAAAACCAGGTCCAGCTCTTTCTTTAAAACCAGGACCAGCCCTTCCCATCTGGGTGGATGGAAGGGAAGGGCGCGGACACGGCAGCCTGCCATCGTGGTCCGATCCCCTGCAGTGTGATCTAGGGGCACACTCCTGAGCATTTCGTGGCATTCGGGAGGATGCTCTCCAGAAGATAACAGCAAAGCTCTCCGAATGCCAGGATGCTTTTAAAACACGGAGCGTGCTGTGGCTGCCGCCTCCCCGCGAGGAGCAACGGGGCTTTAATGAACAGATCCCTTTGCCTTTTGCGGCGGGGATGTTGTTTTGTGGGAAAATGTCATCCTTGGGGCTGGGAAGAGACAAGCAGCAATCTGGATTTGTGCTTCGGAGGCTTTTAGGAACAAGCAGCTCTGATGAGCTTATTGCCAGCCCAGCCAAAATAATAGTTGAAGGGGCTCGGAGAGCTCCGTTAAGGAGGAAGGCAGGAGAAGCTTCTCGTTTTACAGGTGTGTTGGAGGTCAGGCAGTTATTTCGTAAGCGGGTACAGCAGCCTGGATGCCGTGGTGATGGGCGGGGTAGATCCCCCACCCCGATTTCGATTGTCCTCAGCTGAACGGCAGCTCCTGTTTTGACTGGTTCCGTCGGGAAAGCGTGCCTCTATCTGATCATGTAAATGAGATTTTTCTCCGCAAACGCCAACAAGGTGGAGATTATAGCAGGGAAGCCATGCTAATAGGGGCTACGCCAATACCTGTCCGAGACAACTGCAGTCTGGAGGTGAGATGCAGTCTAGAGATGAAAGAAGCAGCCAAGTTGTGGAGCGGTGGCGTTTGCTACTTGAAAGAGAGAAGCTCAGGTGACTATAGAACCTGTTTGTGCCGACGTTTAGGTAGGAGCTCCGCTCTACGGCGCTCGTTTAATCATCGTGACGGTAGCCTGGGACTAAGGAACCCTAATTACAGCGTGAGAGGTTGCTGCGGGGGACTTGTAGAGCCTCTAGGGGTGCTCCCATTGTAGGTGAGGATTGGGATTCCAGCGCAAAGTGGAAGGCAGCAGAGAAAATGAGAAGGTGACACTGAGAGGTGCTGGTCCACAGCCTGTTACCCATCAACGCAGTGCTGGTCCACAGCCCGTTACCCATCAACCCAGGAGACATCTATTTTTATTGGAGATTAAAAGAAAAAACGGAAAAATGACATCCCTTCCTTCGCTTTCCAGAGCTGTGTGTCAGTGCTTGCTCAAAGGTGAGAAGGTTGCTTGGAAGAGTGGCTGGGAGGCGGGAGCGCGGGGGGGCTGGCAGCTGGCAGCGCGGTGGGAAGGCAGCCAGGAGATATCACACCGGGCGAACCGCTTGAGAAGTGCTGGCGTGTGTGCAACGGCATCTGCTTACGCAGCCCATCCGAAGGTGCCAGATGCTGCCTGTGCAATAATAGCTTCTCTGGTTTGGCATTCGCGTCCTGCAATTTACGGCTCTGCCTCGTAAGTGTTGGGAGGGGAGACCTCCCCGCTGCTGAGCTTGGGTGATCTCTGTGAGAAGATGCCTTGTCTGATCCTGGGGAGACCCCCCTCCCCATCCAGGGAGCAACTCGAGGTCTCTAGATGCATCAATTCCACATCTCCGGGATCGTCGTGACCTCAGTGCATTTGGACCTTCAGCATTTAAGTTTTTGGGGCGTTCTCTCTTCTTTGGGAGATCTCACACAAGGGGAGAGCAGATTGATTTGCAGGTTGTTTGAAGTCTACTCGTGTTTGTCTGTGTTCACCTCCACCATCTTCAGTTTTACAGGCAGATTTGAAGAGATCGACACTAATTAAAGGGGGACAAACATCACAGGGCTCTGTTACAGCACCTGACTTGGGTGTTTGGTTGCCTTTGCTAAGGGGGTGTCACTGGTTTGCCCACTTTTTTCTTTCCCACAGAGTAAATACACCTGAAAAATGCAAACGTTGTGTTAGAGGCAAAAGAAGATTCACATCAAAACATTTCATTTAGCAAGATCAGTATCTTTCACCCATTTTAAAGACCGGGAGGATCCATTAGGATAAAACAGGTTGTTCTTCATGGATTTATTTTCTGGTGTACTCTGTGAAAAGGGGTCATTTTCTTACATAAACTTTGTGGGTATTGTCTTCACTTAAAGAGCGTAGGGCAAAACCATTTGGGTTTGTACACTGACCTTCCAAAGGTCAGAAAATTCAGCAGCGTATGTAATTCTTGAGTGTGCTCATCAGACACTTGTGACTCACGGTGCCATGGTAGTATTTTCCCTTTGGGATCTGATGCAGGAAACTAATATGGCTAATGAAGAACTCAGAGGGCTAATAAGCCCTAAATCAGGCTTCCCAGCCTTTTAATTACGCTGCATAATTATTGGAGATTTGCCATCATCTTTTTAATCTGGTTGATTAATAGGTAGCTTAGCCAATCCACATAGCAACCCATTTACGCTTCGCTGATGATTGACTATCCGCTGAAAAATCAGAGGCATCGGCTGAGCAGGAGGAAAAAATACGAGTGGCTGCTTTGCGTGAAGCACATTTATCCTCAGCGGACCTTAACTTTGGTTTCTTGCTTTTAGGAGGTCGGGAGGTGGTGTGTGGAAGAGCCTGAGCTCTTCAAAAGGAACCTGAGAACCTACAGAAGGGCCGAGGTGTTGGAGCAGGAGGCAGCTGAGGTCCTGGGCGAGGGGAGCGGAGCCCAACGCTTCACCAACGTGTCCGTGAGGTCTGCGCCGGGTTTGGGGAGGTCCCGGGGGCGGTTGTTCTGCTGCTCTGAGCCCGCTGCACAGTTTAAAAAGGAGCTGGAAATGGGTTTTTTTATTATTCTTTCTGAAAACTGACTTTTCCTAGGGGGTTTTTCGCATAAATGTGTATGCTGTTTGGAAGAATTCAGGGCAGGTGTTGAGCAAACCTGCTTTTTATTATGGTTTCGAGGAGGGAACAGTTGCGTTTTTATTTGAGGGTTCAGATGGGTTACTGGATGCAAAGGCCGTTTAAAAGCTGTGTCTTGCCAGCAGTAGATCTCACCACTCCTCCTGCCTGATCCTTAGCTAGTGCATGCTTTGATACTTCTGCCGAGTTCCTTTGAGCGAGCAGATCTGTCCCATCTTTTTTTAATATCACCGCCTGGTTTCTTATTTCTGCACCTCTTGAACTCCGCTTTGAAACCACGTGTTTTCAAGGGTTGCGTGCCCTGCTCGGGGATTGCGAGACGAGCCCGTTGCGATGGAAGAGATTAGGATTTTAATACCTTCTCCACCTGTATCCCTCTTTGAACCGAGCGTGCCAAGGTGATTACGTCTCGGAAAATATTTACGCGCTGAATAATTCAGCTGAAGTGGGACGTGTTCTCCGGGCGATTCCCCGAGCACCACTGGGATCTCGCGGCAGTGGGGCTTTACACGGGGCCTCACTGTGGTTTTCACGAGCCCGCCGCAGTTTTTACCAGCGGATTAGTTTGCTTCCATCTTCCCCGTTCCCCCTTGGAGCTGGGAGCCCTGGCAAAACCGTCTCGGCGTTATTTTCAGCTGCCGAGCTGTTCTGGAGCAGAAACTTCAGCATGGATCTGTTTTAAAACATTGCTGCTCTGCACGTTCACGTGTGCCGTTTTTAAAACTCCCCTCCCCGAGACGTTCTCTTTTTCTTTTTTTTTTTTCTTTTTTTTTTTTTTTTTTCCTTTTTTTTTTTTTTTTGGCAGTGAAAAGCCAACCAGGGAGATGTTTGTAGGAAGCAAGCAGATGATGTGGGCATGCAGGCAGGGCTGAAGCGTGTTTAGTGAACCTGGCGAGGAGAAAGTATGGAAAGTTCCCTCTGCGTTTTCTTATCTCCAGGCTCCCCTGCATGCTGCTGACCTTTTATTTCATGTTTTCACCATCCGAAGCGTTTACTGGCCCAGAACAGGGCTTATGAGGTGGTAATTCCCTATTTGTAACATCCCACATCCGTAGATTTAAACAGCTGTTGGTCAACAGCAAGACCCCAAGGGCTTCACGTAGGACGTGGTCATTCTGACAACTTGTTCAGGGTGTTTTCAGGGATTTTGGTTCGTATCTCCTCTTCTACCCCTCGGTTAACGTGCGGATCCTCTGATAATTGTGGGTTTGGATGATGCTGGCAAAGTTCCGTGGTAGAGTAGAGCCGGGGTTGTCCTGATGTCCAGAGCCAACCATCAAGCAAGGCTTTTTGCTTTTTCAAGAGTGGTTCCAGGCTCAGTCCCTAGTTTGAAGAGCTCTTGGGATAACAGGTAAGGCTTGAGAATCTCTATTCAAGTGGAACCAAAATTCCAAATAAATATAATTGGCCCCCATAATAAAAACACCCATTGAGCGTCAGCCAGAAGTGATTATTTTGTTTTAATATCTGTATTATAAACCTTATTGCAGAACTGCTGACAAGCTCTTAACTGTAGTGGCACAATAACAACAGGATAATATGGTGTGACAGAGAAACAGATTTTTCCATGTACAGGATGTGTATGTTGGTAGAAGAGGTTGGACCAAAATTACCACACAAAATTGATTAGATCATCACGTAATGAGGATCATAATTTCAGCGGTGGCTGCTTGACATGATCTTGACAGCGTAATTAACCTGGGAGATGTTGAGGCAGTGAAAATAGAAAAGAAGCCTATGTAATTATTGGCAATGAAGTATAAAAAATGCTACAGAATAATAAAAAGCTTAATCTTTTGCCTTCCGAGGGTATTATCATAATTTTACCTTTTAGACCATTGCCCCAAATCCCATCGCCGTCCAAAATCTGAAACCTTTTTTGAGGAATTGTATTCTGTATCTTGCTTTGCGCGTTCAGAATTGCGGGCAGGCTCATCGGTGGATTTTTTTTTACCACGCCTAGTTAAATTACACAGCTGTTTGGAGCATTAAGTAATGCGTGTTATTAAGGAAAAGGTGAAATTAGGTAAGCAGCGCTCAGTGAAGAGGAAATTATATTACTCATAACGGATGGTCTTAATGGCAACGTGTCCGTGAAGTCGCAGTATGACTTGAATTACCACTTTTGGCAGCTGAAATACGGAGCTTTTAATTGCCCCGATTTAAGTCAGATAATGTTTTCGCGTATGTTACGGTTTTATTATTGTTATTTATCTCTGCTCGACGTTGCTATTTCATAGAGTATCTTCATAAACCTGCCTCCTGGCTGAGTAAACACCTCTTAATGCTCTTGAAACATACTCTCCATGGGGCGTTAGTTGTGAATTGAGCGAATAACTGTCCCGAATGTCTGTTTTCACCTTCCTTCCCTCCACGTGTGCGTGCACTCCTTCAGGACAGCTCTTGACTCCACCGACCCTCCTTCCACTTCCATCAGCCGCCGACACCAGCGCGAAGACGGGAATTCGTGGTGTCCTCCTTCTGATGGAGGACACGGATAGGTTGGGCAAGGTTGTTGCGCAGTTCCCGCAGGGGTTTGGGGTTGGATTCGGAGTCTTTCCCAAGGTATCTGGCTTCTCCAGCCTTTACAGCTCTCGGATGTGGAGTATGAGACCCGCTGAGAGCTGCCACATCTCAGCTGTGAGCGAGCCCAGCTCTCTAGTCTGTAGAAAGGATGAATCGAGCTTTGATTTCTCCCTGCAGGGGGAGGGAGCGTGCTGTGACCTGCTGACTCGGCCTTAGACTCACAGCCCCTGTGTCCTACTTGGGAACTTGCCCGTGGGTGTGGAGCTGGGCTCCCCTGTGAGACCTCTGGAGGGAGGACAATGACACCTTCTCTGTGGCTGAGCAGATCAAGGTAAAGCCTTTAACGGCTGGCGAGAGCTTGAGGAACACCAACCCTCACGGGTAAGGTAGACAGGTGGATCTCCTTCTGTGACATGAAGCTCTTCCTCTCTTTCCTCATCCCACCCCAGCGCCCTGGTGTTCTCCGTCACCCTTGGGGAAGGAGAGAGGGAAGCCTAGTGCCTGGGATTTGACACAGAGGGTGATGTTTAACCTGTGAGAGCAACCGGCTGTCAGCAGACCTCGCTGTACCTGGAGTTGTAATGCCGACTCAGCTCAAAAAGTTGTGCTAGCACAACATATGCCACCTCTTCAGCCTGTAAAGAATTGCAAACAGCTAGGCTAGCTGCGTTTTAATCAGGAGCACACGGCAAAGTTAACTCCTGCATGGAGGAGCCGGCAAAGCAGGGTTTTCGAGGTTGCTTTTGCTCTGCTCTTTTGCACCACGTTGAGATGCTTCTAAACACCCTTTTCTCTTTGTCTTTTGGCTGGTGGTCTCGAAGAACTCCACAGAAGGAATCGATCAAGCCTCAGAGGTGGCCAAGGGACGTCACTTCAGCTGCTCTTGAGTGGAAAAACTGGACCGACCCAGACCAACTCCATGGAGAGCTGGTGGGAGGGGTGCTAGCCCCAGGCAGGTGGTTTTATTAACGAGCTACTCGGTGCAATTAGCCTCGGGCAGGAGGAGACAGGGTCAAGTGTGGACAGAGGTGGAGTCATGCAGCTGAACTCGTGGAGGTCACGATGAGCCTCAGTCAGGGCAATGCCAGCCTGTGTCCCCTGTGTAACACCCTGGAAATAGCTGAAGCTACTCTGAAAATAGCTTGAAGGGTGGGGAAACCTGTGATTAGCGCTAATGACTGACTAGAGTAGTGTGTCTGTCTGCTTTGGGCACTTTTTTTTAACCATCTCGTTGCTTCCTGCCTGCCAGTCATTTAGACTGAGGACGTTTGGTGACAAAGGCTGCCGTAGGGCCAGAAATTTAAGAG
>NW_009693174.1:0-12109 GCF_000703405.1 Apaloderma vittatum | reverse complement strand
TTCCCTACAGTTGGGCTTATTTAATAAAAATCAGCGGGCGATGAGGCACTGTGTGATGCCATTAGCAGACGATGTGCTTTCTAAATGAAATACCAGGAACTGTTGGCTTTTAAAGAAACGAAACTGGGAGAAGAAAACGAAGCTGTTGTGAAATAGCTCGTAATCCCATGGAACAAGAGATAGAACAGGAGGAAATGGCCTCAGGTTGCACCAGGGGAGGTTTAGACTGAATGTTAGGAACAATTTCTTCCCAAAAAGGGTTGTCAAGCCCTGGCACAGGCTGCCCAGGGAAGTGGTGGAGTCCCCATCCCTCGAGGGATTTAAGAGATGCTGAGGGTCATGGGTTAGTGGTGGCCCTGGCATCTCTGGGTTAATGGTTGGACTCAATGGTGTTAATGGTTGGACTTGATGGCCTTAAAGAGCTTTTCCAACCTAAACAATTCAATGATTCTATGAAATGTGCTCCTCTGTGAGTCGTTGCATTTTCCCCGTGGGGGATCTGACCTCCCTTCTTTTCTTCCAGCATTTGGGGTATAGGTCCAGAAGAAAAAGCAGGTCGTACCCTTGAAATTTTAAGGGAAATAATGCCCCTGTGGTTCTGTTTAATCTCTTGCCCAGCAGGGAGAGGACAGTTTGGTGGGGACAGAGAAGAGATGGAATCCCACACCCTCACCAAAGGGATGGGTTGAACGAGCCGGTTCCTTCGCCTGGTTTTGCAATCCCAGGATCCAGCCCGGCCGCCTTGGGCAGCGGTGGCAGGAGAAGGAAGCACCTGGGGAGCTGGAAACGACTTAAAGCCGAATTTTCTCTGTGTTAGCGGGAATGATAAGGTGAGGGGGCGGAAGAAAGACATCACAGAGCCTCTTATTATATATTGACGTGATCTTCCCATCAAAAATGTGGTTAGGGAGAGAAGGATTTAATATAAATGCGTGAGCTGTGCACATATATCTGCCTTTACACATGTGTATATCTTCTGAGTGGGTGAGCTGCATATATTATTATTAGGGGGAGTGATCTATAAATGTGCTTCGCAGTCTATCTGCATACATTTTGCCATCCATAAATCAGATTTTTTTTTGGTGACGTGTGATACAGCGGAATATTTGGGAGAAGCGCAACTTTCGGGCGATGATTTCTAAATCGTTTAAAATTCACCGGCAGCTTTTATAAATCAATGACCCGAGATGTAAAACCCCAAGCACTGGGATGTGTGTATTTTTAATTTCACCGTGTAAATCACCGTGGTAGCAAGTGAGAAGGAGAGAGATTGTGTTGTTTAAATGTTTATTTGCGGAGGTGCCCTGTGCGGAGAAACGCAAGGAGAAAGGCTGAATCCTTCCTTCAGCTGAGCCTCAAGGTTGACTTAGAAAAAAAAACCTTTCCAACAAAGCTGTGCTCCCTAAGCCTGCTTAACTTGTTTTATTTTTTACTCTTCTGTTCCGTCTTACCAAATAACATTTAGCAGTTTAAACGGAGGAGATGCGCAAACAAAACACAAATTAGCGGCGCGATTAGTTAATCAAGCAATTAGATGCCGCGCTCAGCGCTGGAGAAGCTGCGCCAAGATTCTTCTTGTGTAACCAATATTTAGCCAGAGAATGTGGAAACTCGAGCTTCAGTTGAATCATAGCAAGGCTGTGTTATAAAATAGTTACTATATATTTCTGAATAGCAGCCTAACTAGATGTATACTGAGATTGGCAGCTGCCTTCCTTGCATATGCTGGGGAAAATTCAAAAGGTTTGGAGGTTCATTTCAGATATTCAAGGCTCTCCTTGGCTTATTTGAAGTGTGAGAGTTGCTGAGGTGCATAGAACGGAGCTGTAAATTCAACAGAAGGCATATTTTTGTCGGAAGATGCTGCAGCTTCCACCTCTTCCGTCGTTTGAAGCTAATTGGCACAAAGAAATGGTCAAAGATGAAATGAAAAAACACTACGGTCACATTAAAAGTCTATTTTGGTTTTGGTTTGACTTCCGAGCTTGGGAATGGATTTTCGCTTGGCCTCAATAGCGAGCGGCTCCACAGCATGTCACGCTGGGACAGCTAATAATTCCTTTTTGTCCTAAATTCTATTAATTTAGCATGAGCCAGAGTCCAGCTGACTTTGGGCAGGGGCTTTTGTCTTGAAATATGTTAGGCTCAATTATCCTTGGATAACAGAGACGGGACATCACCAGCCTGTTCCCCACGTTGGCCTCTCGAGTTGTGTGATGTCTCTATTTTAGCGTGTCTGTCTCCGTAGAGAAGCAGCTGGTGGACTTCTCTTGGTTCAGGTTGCCTCCTGGAGACGCGCGGATTTCCAGAACGCCGGCAGAATCATGAAAGCAAGCGCTCTTTTATGCATGAGCATCTTTATAAGAGCTTTCAGAGCAAATGCTTATTAGGTGAGGTGTCTGATAAGATTGGGCAACACCATCCATGGTGGCCAGGAGAGCACAGATTTGCTTCGTGGGTTGTTTCTTGGACTGCTGACCAGTGCCAGCGCAGGACTGGGTGGACCCTTTGTGCCTTTTTGACCTGATCTGTGCATTTAAATAACTCACTCAAATGCTAAACTTAAAGTAAGGTCGGCTGCCCTGAAGGAGGCTGGTAATAATTACCACTGCAACGTTGCCTACCCTAATTTTTGAGCGAATCCACCCTGGGATAGCCAGATGGTGTCTTTTACACCTCCTCTTCACCAGCTTGGGTGTATCTTAGCACATTCTCCCTTGTCGTCCTCCCGGGCTCTAACAAGGCTCAACCCTCTTTTTTTGGTTGGTTAATTTTTTTTTTCCCCCTCTGTTTAGGTCTTTCCAGCGCAGATGGGCGAGATGTGCTTTGAAAGGCTAAAAGATGGCAATTAGTACTATTTAAAATTAATGACCGTGGTGATTCAGCAGAGCAAAGGAGGCAACAAAAGAGGGGAAAATACCTGCCTTGTAAATAACCAGGTTGGGTTTTAACCATCTCTGATTAAAATTTATTTTTTTAGTATTGCCAAGAAGCAGATAAAGGTCTGAGCTGCAGTGGGAGGAGGTGGCTGTGCAGGTCCCGAGTGCCCCGTGCTAGGATGGGTCAGAGATGGTGTCCACGGCTGCAGGAGGTGTGCAGGGACACAGGAGGAAGGAGAGCGATCAGGTTTGAGATCTTGAGCTTGGAGACTTGCCTGAAGCCCCAGCTGTGCTGAAGGCAGCGTGGGCAGAGTCTCCGCTTGCGAGATGGAGACCCTGGTCATGACAGCAGCTAGAACCTTCTGGCAACAGAAGGAAGACACGGAGCTGTTGGAACGAGTCCAGAGGAGGGCGACCAAGATGGTCAGAGGGCTGGAGCACCTCTCCTGTGAGGACAGGCTGAGAGAGCGGGACTTGTTCAGCCTGGAGAAGGCTCCAGGGAGCCTGAAGGGGCTGCAAGAAGTCTGGGGAGGGACTTTTTACAAGAGCCTGTGTTGACAGGCTGAGGGATAATGGGTGGAAGCTGGAAGAGCGTACAGAAGAGTCATAAAGTATTTAAAATTAAGCATGTTCTGAAATACCTTGTGGCTTTGGCTTCTACCTGCGTACAAGTTGCCTGGCTTAGACATCACAGTCCAAGCTTGCCATCAAAGATTTAATGGCCATCTAGTGGAAGATGTCCTTGACCATGACAGGGAGGTTGGACTAGAGTCATCTTTGAGGTTGCTTCCAACCCAAACCATTCTATGATTCTATGGACAGAAGCTTTGCTGCTTTTTTTTTTTTTTTACTGTGTTGTGGAGTCTCCATCCTTGGAGATGTTCAAAACCCAGCAGGACAAGACAGTGAGCGTCCTCCTTTGGGCAGGAGCTTGGGCTAGATGATCTCCAGAGGGGCCCTTCCAGCCTCGACCGTTCTGCGTGACTCCAGTGTGACGTTGGTTGCGCTGGGACTACAGGGCTCAGGGTTACTGGCTCGTTAGAGATGGCTCAGAACTCTTTTGTGCATTTACATTCTCAGTCAGGTTGCCCTGCTATGCTAAAAGAGTACAGGCATCAGAGGCGAGGGAAATGCTTTTTATCAACTTCATTTCTGTAATACATTTCCTGTGATTTTTTTTGTCTTGTTTCTGGGGCGGGGGGCTTAGTTTGAAGTAGAGGTTGACGTTGAATGCTGGTCTTTTGTGGGTTTTGGTTTGGTTTTTTTTTATACAGATGACAAAGAAGGAAGGAAGAAAGAAAGAAATGCATCTGGGCTTATTTCCAATTGGATTACTGTCAACCACATCCAGCTGCGAAGGGAAAAGACAGATGTATTGATGGTCACTGAAATGAGATGGAACAAAAGACGACAACCTGAGCAGGGAAGAAAAGGTACTCTTTTAAAATGGTTGTTTTGATGGTGCATTATGCTGGTCTTTCAGGGCTTCCTGCATACCCCTGTATGCCAAGTAATCCCCCTCCTTTTTTTTGCCTCAAGGACTTTCATTATTTTATTTTTTTTTTAAATCAGAATTCAACTGTAGTCCTTTCTTCTCGGCTGTCCCTCATCACACGCTAAGTGGCACATTTTTAGGCCTTTGTGACCCATGAAATCCTGCTGCTCTCCCCCTTTTTGTGATCTGGAAGATGCCAAGCCCTGCAAACTGGGGCTTTTTTGGTTGCGTTGAAGAAAAGGCCTCTCGGTTGCCTCCGCTGGTCTGTCGCGTTGTGTTTTCTGCGTGTACTCTGTCTGTTGAATATTTTTTGTGCCGTTGCGCGACCTCGGCTCACCCACTGGAGCGAAAACGTCGTTTTTTCCTCCCCGTGGTGTGCTCAGATCACCAGCCATGTGAAGTTCTGGCTGTTACCTGGCTTAGCTGCTTGGATGCAAGCAGGTCCAGCTGGCGAGGTGGTTCCTGAGGGACCTCCTACAGCCCCAGCCTACCCGTGTGATGTTGGGTTAAATCATTTTGGTTACGTGTGTTTTGGTACCTAATTTCTATCACTCTGGCAGGCACCAATTGGTTAAACACACTTAGGATCTGTCAGAAGTCCTTCCTTGTTTTGCTGTAGAGAGCTCCCAAAAATACGTGGAATGAGGTGTAGTCCTGATTCTTCCATCTCTCCATTCGTATTTCTCTCTGTCCATCCATGAAGCAATAACCCAAACCCAAAAATCACGTCTTCAGACCCCACAAACTCCAACTGTGTAGGTATAGGCTTAATTTTAGTTATAGTCTGATGCCCCTTTTGATTTTCCTGGGTCATGAGCACACATCCAAGTACTCCCATCAATGAGGGTGTAAGTGGAAATTTCTCTACTGCTGTTGTTGGCTGGTTATTGGTCTTTGCCTTGATTTACCTAGTTTTGTGTGATGGAGAAATTGATGCCTTCTTTTCTGATTAAAGCTCAGGATTTTATTTATGGTGGTCTCACAACTGCTATACAGGAGTGTAAACTATTATTATTATTTCTCTAAAGAGTGTTGTCCATAACTCACAGCAAATGCAGTTTATGAAACATGTTAGCTATGCAGTTTTCATTTTTCATCCTTATTTATTAATGCCTTTTGAGAGCACTTTAGATAAGTGTTTGGAAACCTAGTTATAGGGAAGTCGTCTTTTGCACATTTCACTTTAACTGGGAAGAACATTGTTTTCTGATTTTAATCATAAAAATGAAATGCTCCTAATAGAGCAGAGAAACCCAATTTCCTCGAGAAGCATTTGCAGGCTGATCTGGCTCAGATATTCCAGCGATAACCGGAGAGTAATATCTTAGGCATGAGAAAGCGTTCTGCAGCCCTACCTGAAACAAATATAGCTGTGCTGGACAATTACGCGTTTAGCATCATTGGCTTTCAACTAGATGGACAAAATTCTCTTTACTGTCCGTTGTCCATTATTAACCTTCACAGCTCCTTTTTTAATTCCGGGCATTAAGCGCGCCTCGGATGGAGCGCGGTGAAAGGAGGCGGCTGGAGAACATATCATCCCGAGCTGCCTGGAGTCGGTATTTCCAGCTCGCTTCTTGCCTCTGTGGACGAGTATGGATTTCCCATTTTCTCCCCAATTGGATTTTTTTGTTCTTCTTGGCGTTCGGCCTCAGATTGCTCCGTTTGGGCCAGACCCAGCATCCCAGCAGTGGTCGTCTGGACACTATATGTAAAATATATGTGTGTATATAAATGTATAAATATATAAAGATATACACACTATATATAAAATATAAAAACACCCCCCAGGTAGAAGGAATGTTGTCTGACGGCCCCTTCCTTACACGTTTCGACTAAAATTCACCGACGCCTCTCATTTCATTTCTTTGACCATTGTGTTTATACCTTTAATAAACTTGCCGCTGCATTGTCTCAGAGTTAACCTCATTTTCCTTGATGGCTACAGAGAAAGCACGAGGGCCCCCGCCGTGTTCTGCAGGTTTTTTGGCAACTGAAATGTTATTTTGGGGCGGGTTTATGCCTTCTCCTGCCCCCTTCCTTGCAAATGTGAACCAGCATCGCTTGATTTTTCAATATATATGCAAACAAATCGCAGCGAGTGATTTCATGGTCAGCGCTACGGGAGTTGGTTTGGAGTGGCAGAGCGGCGCATTTTGGCAGCGAGGGAGGGAGGGAAGGGAGGGATCAGACACGAAATGACATTGGCAACTTGTCGCCGTAACGGCGGAAGGATTAGGGAGCGTACGTGAGGACGGGGAGCTGCTTTATGGGATCAGAAGCGAGCGGAAGGCGTTTTGGGCAACGCTTTCAGAAACGTGTTAAGTAGCTTTAGGAGCCTTTGACTTTCAAGCAGAGCTAGGGGCAGATTTTCCACTTGTGATTTTTACCTCCTGGCAAGGAACACAAGTTTGCAGGCGCTGAGATGCCTCTTGAATTCATCTCAGCATGACCAAATTTTCTCTTTTGGCTGATTTGAGGTGGATGCTTTATCTGGGTAACTGTCTAGCTTTCCACTGATGACGACGGCCTTTTCAGTTGCCTGGAGTCATTCATTTCTCCTGTTCCTTTTTCTCATCTCGGCAAAGCCCAGCTCCTCCTTACGCATGCTGAGCACTTCTCTGCTGAGGTTTATCACCGATAAATTCGCCCTGCTTCCGACTGCCTCACCGTTTGGCTGGTGGGCTTTGCGATACCAAGCCCAAGAAACCACGTCTCTACCCGAAATCTCCTCCGTGAGAGCGTTTGCTCCTTGTCATCTTCGCGGCGTTTTTTTTCCTTACCAGAAGTCTTGCTGCGGGACACTGGGCAGGGTCCGTCTGGCTCCAATTTGGGGCTTTTTTTCCACACACCTGCCCTATTTTTAAGTTCTATTTCTGGACATTTTCATATTTGGGCCATCAGCTTTTTACAATGGAACTTGGCCACTGCCCCTGGTTCATTTGTACGCCGCCCACCACAAGGAGTTCATATTGATCAGCCTTAACTCTTTCTTCCAACGAAGTTGTTATTATCAGTTATGTCGATTAGATCTGTATGTGCCTGGGTATCTTTCGTAAAAGAGGGTGGGAAGGCTCATTTGCCATAATCGTGACTTTTCTGAGCCCTCGTAGGCTCCGTTTCACACTCAAGTTGGATTTTGCTTTTGTCTTTGCCGGCGTTCAAAGAATAATGAAATGGGAGAAGTTCTAGGTGTTGTATAGAAGGAATTATTTACTATACCGTGGTGACACGCCTTAAATGTTAACAGACAATATCTTGCAAGATTTACGGTCGGAATCTCGCCGCTTCTCCATTTTGAGCTATTGAGTAAGAATGAGAGTTATTGCTCGGTGTGATGAACAGCAACAGTATCTTGTGATAAGTTTGGCCATAACTCAGCATTTACTGCAGGTCACCACCGCAATGACGATGCAAAGGAAATTAATCTCTGGCCCTGGTTAAATGAACGCAAGCGCAAAGAGGTGCCTCCCGCTCACGCAAGGATCAGCCATTAACAAATGTATTTAAAAAGGGATTTCACGGTCAGTGAATGCTGTGCACGTCATCTCCGGTTCAGAGAGGAGCAGGAGGTGCAGAACTTAACTCCTACCAAGTAGTCTGCTCAAAGAAACAACAATAAATCCACGTGATCGTGGAGAGGGTGGAAAAGACTCCAAAGTCACGCGAGGTCTGGGCTCTGTGTGAAGGAAAACCGTGGAAATCTGTAGTAAATCCCTGCACCGAGGAGTTGTCGGCTTTGGCAGCGCAGCCAGCGTGGTGGAAGAAGAGGTTATTGCACTCGTTAAGAGGCAGGGTTGCTCTTACTTACTTGAGCAAATTAGTCTCCTGCTCTGAAGGGCATCTCTCTTTTTCTCCTGAATGGTAAGGAGGATCCGGGGGGTGTTTGGCTGGCAGCTCGTCTCCTCTATATTCTCTCCATTTTTATCCTTCGTTCTCCCGTGTTTGTAACGTTTCTACGTGAGCAGAAAAACCAACCAGGGCGTCCGTTCACTTTTTTTTTTTTTTTCTGAAGTAGAAATTATCATCCTCCTCTGAAATTTGCAGGCAGGCGTTGCACCGCCTGAAATTTCTTCTGAAAGAAATAGTTCTGGGGATCGTGTCTAATAAGGTTCGCAAACATGCCCGTCTCCTGCAACCCAACAAGCCACGGCGCTGCGATTGCCGTATCGGTTCTTATCGGCACAGCCTGCGTGAGGTGCTTCCTTAGGTGGAAATGGGCTCGTTCAACTGAGACAGCTTTTTATGGACCTTGAAAAATTTCAGCTGGATTTTTCTCAGGCGAAGGAGAGAAAGAGAAAAGCGTAAGCATCAGTAATTCTTCTCCGAGAATTGTGTAGTGCTAAATATCAAAAAGATACCTTGGCCATGTAATGAACTGTTGTTGACAGGGAATGTTTGTTTTTCTGAACCTTCAGAAAGTTAAGTTCAAGACTGCTTTTTTTTTTTTTTTGAAGGCAGAGGATATGTTTAACAAGCTAGAGAATCACCATCATACTTTTTTCTTTATTTTTTTCCCCCCTGGTAAATACCATAAATGGAAATAGTTAATCAGGACACCCCAAAAAAGTCAGATATCTGAGGAATTACTAAGTTTTCCCACTGTTCTCTCTGAAACCCATCTTATTTAAAGTCTTTGATAAATTTAGCAAGGAAGAGCCGTGCCTAAAATTGTTCTTTGCTTTTTCCTTTACATCTAGAAGGGCAAATATAACTGTAGCTGCTAATAGGCAATCAAATATAGTAATAATTAGTGTTTAAGTGCTAATTTACATCTATAAACAGCCGTTATCTAGGGCTGTCCCTGCACGTGGGGCAAGCTCCTGCTGAAAACGCGGGGCAGTCCGAGCTCAGCAAGGAGTCCTGGTGCTCCAGGAGGGCAGGAGAGAGGTTTTTGGCTGGAGCAAAAGCACTCCCGGAGGAAGAAGTGGTAAAAACTTAGTTTAGTTCCTTTTTATTCATTTTCTGCATTCGTGTTACAAAGCAAACGTGTCTGGGGGGGTCTGTCCTAAACCTGTAGGTTTCTTCTGTGACATCAGGCGAGTCGCTTAGTTCTTGTCTAAAGCCCTAAAAGAGGGGTTGGAAATATTCCCCTTTGACGGGAGGATTTGGATCCTTTGGCTGTGACTCCTCCTGTGAGGAGGATCTTAAATTTGGGGGCAAATTGCAGACGTGTCCCTGGCAGCTGTAACGATACCACGTCCTTCCATTCCTCCCTCAGTCTGGGGGACTCGTATGCAAAGAAGAAGAGGAGAGGCAGCCTTGCCCCAAAAACCTGCGGAATTATTAATATACTTGAAACCAAATGAGTGGCCTCGAGTAACAAATATGTAAGAGCTGCCTCGGAAATGTTTTACGGCGGCGTATGAATACTTGACGAGCTCTTCAGAGCGCAGTCAGCGTGACAGGGCTTTCCGGAGAGCTGTTCTTCAGAGGCGTTTGTCACGAACCTCGCAATAATGCATGATGCACTTGAAGAACAAAGGGACTCATCTCCTGAGTTTCAAAGGAGGGGATTTTACAATCGTGGGGCAGCCTGTGGGCAGATCGCGGCGGCAGCGGCTCGGCTGTTCTCTCGCAGCTTTCTTGTTCGAGAACCTGTCGAGAGTAGAAGAACGGTACCGGCCTCTCTGCCGAGACTCCGTCGAGACCCGAGATGAGTTTGGTCCCCCCACCTTCCCCTCTCCCAGTTTCCCAAACCGCTCGCTTTCGCCGTCTCGCCCTCGAATGAAAATTTCAGCAGCCCTGGGCGAGGGGGAGCGGCGGGGTATGAATATTACAAGGGGATCCTTTGAGCTCGTGTACATGTTGGGATGAAACAAGACTTGAGGATTAGCCCAGGAGGCTCTTAAACATGCAGCTTCGCATTTATTTTTTTTTAAACGTGCTCTGCTGAGGCAGAGAGTGCAGGCGATGTTACAGAGACCGAAACGGGGACTCGTCACACCTTTGTAACGTTCTGAAAGCAAACGGTGAGACTTCCCTTCAAATTTTTTTAATAACTCGTGCGCCCTATTTAGAAGTGGTTTGTGCCCAGGTGCAGACTGCTACTGGGCGTCCCTACAAGCCTGGAAACCCGTTTTCCTCACGTCGGAAGCCTGCTTGGCATCCACACGGCTAGTACCAAATATCTGGCCGGTCGAAGCAAACCCACGAGCCAGGACACAGGCTGGGCCTGGGATGCATTTGCACCGTTTTCTGTGGCTTTGGAAGAGAAAAGTGTCCGGTACTTAAAGGGGAAATGTATAGAAAGCAGCCAAGGATCTTGGGAATTTACAGATTTGATTTTTTTTTTTAATTGGTTTTATTCTACCAAAGGAAAATATTGAACTGATTTTTTTTTTCTTGCGGGTTCTTTTCTAAATCATGATTGTTTTCCATATTCAAAGGTGAGCCCAATTGGCTACCAAAGATGTTCTGTTAGAATCATAGAAGCATAGAATGGACTAGGCTGGAAGGGACCTCAGAGATCGTTTTAATCCAGCCTCCCCGTCGCCAGGAACGCCACCTCTCGACTAGATCAGGCAGCACATGGGGACTGGCAATAACCCCAGCTGTTACCACCCTGACTTGCCCCCTTTGGCACCGACACAAACCAAGTAATTGCCTAAATACCGCTCCTCTCCTTTTTCTTATCTGTTCTATTTGTATCTGTGAGTCGTTGAAGAGATATTTTTTTTTCCCTTCACGCTCACAGCTCTGCCAAGTCCCCCGGGGGTCAGTTCTCCCAGGAGAAGCAGGAGCAAGAAATGACCTCGGTAAAAACCATCTATCCAGGAACAAAAAGTGATCTATCTGGGAAACCACCTCATCTCTCTTGCAGCGGTTTCCCTCAGAGCGCGAGAGGAATTTTAATTTGCTCGACGCCCTCATCTTTGTGCTGTCTGACCCGTTATTTTAACTTCTTCGATAAGGGGAAAACAAAAAATCATAGAAAGGTTCGGGTTGGAAAGGACCAAGTGGTTTTTTGAGCATAAACCAAGAACTAAACCAAACCAAGGCCCCCGGTAGCCCCGGGAAGGGTATTCGTTAACGTGTGCAGTCTGTGTAGAGCGTAAGCACCGTATGTAATTAAAAGTCTCCGTGCGGTAGCACTCGGTGATTAATGCCTCCGGTGTAGGCGCTTTGGCCCCAAATACTAATCGGAGGTGACTTGCTGTAAACCACAAGTAGTGCTGGGGGGACCTCAGGAGTAATAAAGGTTGCTCGAGGCATATTGCGCGAGTCCTCGACTCATTAATTATAGCTGCCCGAAGTGGAAAGTTGGTAATTAAACATATAGTTTACTCTCCTACTTTTTGTCTGAAGTAAATTAAGGTAATTAGATTTCTTTTCAATGAAGCGTATGGAGCTGGTTGCGGAGTGCACAGGTGCGAGGAGCTTACGGAGCGAGGGGTTTTGTCGTCAGCTCACCCGAGACCCAGTCTACAGTGATGTCACGTTTATAATCACACTCGTTTGATTTAATTGCCTTTACAGGTGGGTTTTTGACTCTTAGAAAGGAGAGGTGTGGAGCGAACAGGCAGCTTCGCTTGTTTGGCAGGAACTTCTCTTGGGATGAAGCCAGCCCCGTTTCCTTTACTGATCAACTGAGTTGCAGGTACAGGTTTTTTGAACTGAAAGTATCTGAACACGCAATTAAAAAAAAAAAAACAAAACTAATCAGATGTTCCAGTGCAGTTATTAGTTGTACACGTTATTATTGGATGGGCTAATCCCAGGCACAAATACAAAC
>NW_009693173.1:0-1796 GCF_000703405.1 Apaloderma vittatum | reverse complement strand
AGCAGTGGCATTAGCCTGAGTCCCTCTGTTGAGTCCCTCTGTTGGGTCTCTGTGAAGTGCTGTTCTCAGCAAGAAGCTCCATCATTCCTCAGCTTGACTCCATCAGTTCCCATGCAAAAGGACATGTCATGGCCTCATGTCATCTCATACTTTTTGCTTCACCTGTTTGCCTTGTGCTGCTGGTTTTGACCCCATCCTGCCCAACACTGCTCTGTCACCAAGGCTCTTCAGCACAGTCCATGGTTCATGCTGTTCCTGTGCATGTCCTTATGGTAGCATGTTCTTCTCTTGTATGTTTTTGCGAGCAGATGGCTTTCTGTGGATGCACTTGGCAGAACAGATTTGTGTATAATTCCAAGCTGGGCTGCATAAGCCTGTGTGTGTCCTTGTGTGTCCCTCCTCAAGAGGAAATGTGCTGCTCATGGCAGGGACACTCTCTGTTGCTGTGTCCATGAGCTCTACAGAGTACAAGGCTTCCAGGTTCGAACGAGCCTGAATGCAGTCAAGCAGGGATGACACCACTTTGCTACAGATTTTTCCAGGAAAGAGGCCCTGTGACCTTGAACAACCTGGTTTAAGAGGATCTAACACAGGTGACAAGCATGTCCTCCACAAGGACACATGCTACAACAGCCCTGTCCTTCCTGACACCTGCACACCCATGAGCATGTTTGTCCTCACACCCCTCTGCCTCCACACAGCTCTAAGACGTTGTGCTGGGACTGCCCACGGGCAGCTGAAGGAAGGCTCTCAGCCTCCTCACTGCAATCTCAGCCCAGCAGTGGCTGCTGTTGGCAGCCCCGGAGCTCAGGTCGCTCACGGGCAAAGTGGAGAGCTAGAGAGCCGGGGCTGGCAGGGAACAGCGAGGGTTGGACAGTGAAGTAGTGGGATGCGGTGGCGCCCAACTGAGGGGCTCGGGTGACTCACTGCAGTGCTCCTGGGTGAGCAGGATGGTGGTGGTGGGGGCCAGCATGCAAGTGGCCCCCCCAGGTCTCTCGAGGCTGCCGTCCCCTCTGGCTTCTTCTCAGATCTCTGCCCTCAAACCACCCTCCCTTCCATCCTTCCCTCTGCTGCCATGTCACACTCTCTCATCACAGTCAGTGCTCTGTTCTTTGTTCAGCCCTCTCTGTTTGCTTCCTTTCCTCTCTGTCTTTCCATGTAACTCATGGAGTCATTCCTTCCACCTTGCTACTTTATTTCTCTTTATCCTTCTTTTTTCCTACAATGATTCTACCCTCCCACCTCTCATTCATGCATTCATCTCTTCACAACATATGGTGTCTTAGATTAATACACATGTTGACATAATTTGGAAAAGAGTCTTATAACAATGTCTGTTTAATCCCCGTGTGTTTCCTGATCTAGTCCTGAGGTGGCATCCCTGGTGACAGGGCGTTGGATTAAAATGATCTCTAAGGTCCCTTCCAGCTTAGGCCATTCTATGATGATTATATGATTCTAACAAATTCTGTGGGTTTGTTTTTGTGTTTTGTTTGTTTGTTTGTTTGTTTTTCTGGGAAACACTAGAAAGGGCTGACCAAAAAGGAGGTTTTTCAGGTATTTTTACTCCTCGGCAGTGGCTGAAGCCAGAGCCCAGATACATCAGGAGCCATTGGCAGGGACCATGGAGGGCACCAACATCAGCACCAACTGCTCACACCTCAACATCCAGTCAGATGATGTGGGTGGCGGCAGATCGACGCTCCAGTGCCCTGAGGCTCGCCTGGTCCCGGCTTGGACACTCGGCGGTGTGTTATTGTGCCCTGGGAGCTCCAAGAGACAGGAGCTGGGGCTGC
>NW_009693172.1:0-21090 GCF_000703405.1 Apaloderma vittatum | reverse complement strand
AAGGAGGGGCTGGCCACTTGGATGGAATATAGCACTGGCTGTGGTCAGAGGATGTAGGGAGGCAACTAGGAAAGCTAAGGCCTCCTTGGAATTAAACCTTGCAAAGGAGGTCAAGGACAACAGAAAGGGCTTCTTCAAATCCATTGCAGAGAAAACTAACACTAGAGGCAATGCAGGCCCTCTGCCGAATGAGGTAAAGCTTTTTCACTGTGCAGGTGCCAGAGCCCTGGCCCAGGCTGCCCAGAGAGGGTGCGGAGTCTCCTGCTCTGGTGACTTTCAAACCCGCCTGGACGCGTTCCTGTGTGACCTACTGTAGGTGACCCTGCTCTGGCAGGGGGGTTGAACTGGGTGATCTTTCAAGGTCCCTTCCAACCTCAAACATTCTGTAATTCTGTTAAATTTGAGCATGTACATTTCAGCAAATTCAAGGGGCTTTTTTTCAAAAACACCAGTGTTGGGCAATTATATACATCGTTAATTTATTCAAGCTGACATGAAATCCATCAGGGCTATCCCACAGTGCCCAAAATTAAGGCTTCTAGAATTCTATAACCACATATCTCAAACTAATTCCTACAGTTTGAAATCTCTTGAATGAAGTTCAAAGCTGTACTAAGCAATAATGTCTTGGGTCATTAACTTTAACACTGCCAGCATGCTCTCATGATTACATTTACTTTAATTAATGTAAGCTAGTAATTAATGACACACTGTACATAAAGGACTGCTTTAGTGTATTGCCAGTTTCTAAGAAATAAAGTAATCTCCAAGTGTTTGAAGCAAGATGCAGGTGAGAAGCATGGAGACAAAAATAAATAAATCCCACATTTTATCACATTTCAATTTTTGCAATACTTAGTTTCATTAATAGAAACTTAAGCCTGCATATACCAATTCTATGCAAACTTGTTAAGCTACTGGATAGAGAAACATTAACTCTATCTTAGCAATGAGAATATCAAAACAGAAATCAAGAAATAACGTGTCACAAGAATCCTACTATCTCTAACAGGTCCTTTGCCAAAGCATTCTCCTCTTACTCATCTTTTGAGAGGGTTCAACTTCTGTTGAAACTCTGACTGAGCCAAACTTTTTATTTATTCAAGGTATGATTGTGTTCAAATCCACTTTATGCAATATTTCATAGGTTTTGGAAAAAAAAAAAAAGACTAAAATGAAAATTCTCCTACTACAAAACGTTATGTACATAAGTACAGCAACATGGTTTAGGGTAGAAAGCTCATTTTCTAAATCCTTTGCTTCCTAAAAATACAAGTCTACAGACTGACTTCAAACTTGAAGACTGTTTGAGTTTGCTACATCATCCAAAGCCAACATAATTTTCTTCTGCAGTCATTGTAGTACTTAGACAATATATTTTAAGGTGCTCCTTGACAGAACTGGATCAATTATCTGAAGTTGCTGGTTGTAAACCAACAAATTGACACAAGACACAATTTGATTCTATAATGAAGTATCAAGTGTAGCTGATATACAAAACAGAAGTACAAAGGCAAGCTCATTCCTTTGACTCTTCCTCCTCCATCCTGAAAGCTGAAGTGATGAGATAGGCCTACTTAGGTCTGCACGACATTATCACAATGTTCATTATCACAAATGTTTTCACTGGCAGAGAATGAAAGAGACTAAAGACTGAGGTGGAACAGAAAATAATTCCAGATATCGGATTTCTTTCGGATGATTCAAAAAACCATCTGCCAGCATTAAGAACAATTTACTTTGAGAGCCATCTGTGGGAGACAACTGCACCTGAAGTCTGGCAAGAAGTGTCTTTTTCTTTTAATGACTTGCTAGATCACTTTCTCTTCTGACAATAACGAGATTTCCATTCCTGGGATAGGGTATTAATGCATTCACAAAAAGCGAGAGAAGAATGGCAAAAAACACAGGGGACAGCAAAGAGCATGAAAAAAAGAATCTGTTTTGGAGAGGGAGATGCATCACATCCCCTCCCATGTTCCCTCCCTCTCCAACTTTCATATTTATTGCCTTCCAAAAGCCTGTTCCCTCCACCACAGTTATAAAGGATTCATCCGGAGATGTTAAGCATCCTAAATAAGTGGGTGGCAGTTCTTCAGTCATATGTAACCAAGGAGGAATCCGAGGGCCACTTCAGTAGGTCTCTGTATGCTGGTCTACATACCAACTCCAGGTGTGCAGGCAGACTCTGACAGTGCAAAAGAATATGCTCTGCTCCCACTTGTGGTCTTTATTTTTAGTTCACAGTCTAAAGTTCTAATGAGGAAAGGGTCCATTTAGATGAGATGCAGAGATATAAAAGTGTCAGTGTACTTTGAAATACAGCCTAAGTTTATATGTTTGGAATCTATAGAATAATTACCAATAATTTAAAAAGTCATAGAAACTATTAACACGCCTGAGATGTGGCTGCAGAAGCTCAAAACCTGTAACATCCAGCTTGCATAAGCACAAGGCACAGCTGAAAAAAAAATCAGCTCAAGCAGACAAAATTAAGGATGGCAAGAACTCTGACAGTTATATGAATTAAAGTAGTCACTACAGGAACCATATAACAAGACAGCCAATCTGCAGAAGTAAACAATTACAACATTTTCTTTAGGCTATCAGTATCAAGAGATATCACAACACAAGATCACTCCATTGCCACCCTGATCCTGCCCATTTCCTTATAATTATCCTTTACCCTACTACCCAGAACAGTGCATACTAACCAGTCTAGTGCTTACTGTAACACACCAGCTACTCACAGCATCGACATAACCTATTGGAATGGAACATCTGACAACACATTTCTGAACTACACTCAGACACAAACCATCAAAAAGACATTAGTAACACCTCCCACTTACTGGCTTCAGCAGAGGAGGTAAGGGAGCTGAGCAAAATGAATCAGACTAGCAAGCAATTAAAGATTGCAATTGAAGATTATCTTGTCAACATAGACAAGGTACGGAGATAAAACAATTAATAGACTACAAATTATTATCTGTGCTTATATATAAATATATACGCATATATAAAATACAAACAGGTTTAAGAAGAAAATTAGGGTTAATTACACTAGGGAATGAAGGCTGTGGAACGATACTTGAAAGCTAGAGCAAAAGAGTGCCAGGCAGTGGGCTGTAGCTTACTATCACACATCAGATATGAACCAGAATTAGCAATCCAATTACTCTAAAAGGTTTCATCCATCTGTTCTAGAAGTGATGAAAAAAGGCAAAATTGCTGCAATTCTCGGCTAAGAGATGTACTTTCCAAACTGTTTCTTCAGACATAATAGTTACTGGTATTATTAGTAAATATTGAAAAATAAAGGACAGTGGGCACTCAGTCATTTAAAAAGCATAATCTTTGACATATTATTGCTATTTTTATGATGCTATTTTACCTTATTTTCTCACTTATATGCTACAGTTTTCATACATCAATGCAAGCATTGCCCTTCGAAAAAGGGGGTTCTTTAAAAGCGGATGTCTCACAGACCCATCAGGTTGTTGAAATTCCAGAGAACGCATTTGAGGATAGAGATGCATTTGACATGAAATACCGAATTACACTTCAGAACAACTTTGCCAAACCCGATTAAAAAACTACTATTTTTTACCCTTTCATTTGTTCACTGACCTCCTACATGGAGCTAGTAGGTGGCTGAATGATAGCCCCCAGCTTTGGAAGAAGTGTACTGTAAATCACTTCCCATTCAGAACCACAGCATAACCCTTCCCCTTGACAAGGCATATTTCAGAAGTCTGACAATACCCAAGGGCTTTCAGTCCAGGAAAGTCAAGGAAACTGCCCACAACAGTGTTACTAATTCTCTATAGCTATATGTAATTTAAAGTTTAGTGTAACATAGTTTATATACATGTTAATACAAAAAAAACAATTAAGCAGGCTTCAAAATTTCTGCTCCAAAGGCACTTGTACAATTAATTTGAGGAAGCAGTTCAAGATGTGACACGCATAGAAGTGACAAAAGTCAGCCATTTCCAGCTTACCCACACATACAGGCTTCAGTGATGCACACAGAGGCCATTTATTCTGCCCCAACCACATTTAATGTCTGTGAACAAAGTCAGCTATAATTAGTTCTCCGCAGGCTCTGCAGGAAGACTTGCGTAGGTTTACGTTTAGGGTCCTGAGTTGTGTTTTTTTGAGTGAGCAGAATTGGAAATTGTTGGCTAGCTTACAAAAATAATAGAGATAAAGCCTGACAGGAATCAGAGTACTAAGCCCAAGACTTTTGCTGTAATTACAACATCAGGCAATGGACAGGCTGATTAAAATCAACCTTTTTCATCCAAGCATTTCAGCCCTCCAGGACATGGTCCAGAGACCACATTGCTAAAAGTTAGTCATGCCTTGCTCATTACCCCAAAGGCACAGTCTTGCATACAGGAATTTGGACATGCAACTTGAAAAACTCACTGCTGTCGAAAAAGGATGCTATTAAGGAAAAAAACCCAACACATTTAGAAAGATCAATAGCATTTCTTTTATTGTTTTCAAAACAGTTTCTCTTGAACATTCATCTGTTAATGTAGATCCTACATTTCAGGATTACGAGCATATTTCATTGTGTTTTAGTATCAGTATGCACAGAAACAATGTGTTTAGGAGACTGTGAAGAAATCCTCTTTCATCTAAAGTACTGGAAAAAGTACTATTAATTTCCATTGCATTTTCTTCACGTGTCAATTTACTACATTTTCTATATAAGTACATATATCATACACAGGGAACTGTATCTTCTATACATTTCAAAGCTGTAGGAACAAGTACAGCAAAGGATACCATGATTTTACTCTCAAGGAACAGCTTTCTTGATTTTTTTAATATTTTTTTTTAATTTCAAACTTTGCATGCATCAGCTGAAGTCCTAATTAGGCATAACTAAAGATCCTTTTCTGATCATTAAGGCCCAAGCTATCAAGTTAATATTAAGCTAAAGATTTAATAAACTTAACTGATGAACTAAGGCTTGGGGCTTAAACGGTTCAGGAATTTCTCCGTTACATTTAAAACGTGATCTAATGTTACGAGCTTTAAAAAAACAGATTAATCATTTTTGCGACAGTTTTCTTCCAAAAATTTCTGAGTTACACGTATAATGCCAGCTCATTATTTAGCCTGTTTCAAAGCCAATGTAAGGTTATGTTTACTAGACCTTTCTTTGCCTCTTAGTCTGTAAAAATCTAATAATGCCTCAAAACTAGAGAGGTTTCATTTGTTTCCAGAATCATTTGTAGAGCCACTAACTTCCTGCAAGAATCTTTCCTTTAAAATAAACATTAATTTGTCAAGGGCAGACTAAAATAAACTTGTTCTTTAGTGCACACAATAAAAAAAGACTTCCTTTCTGAATGCAAACTAGTATTCTCAAAGCATGTCTCAACTGAAAACAAATGATATAAGCCCAGATGGCTTGTTCTCTCTCATAAGTATTGAAAATCATGCCAGAGCTTAATAAGAGTGCTTTTCCCAACTTTGCTTCAAGCATCAGAAGGTCTATACACACCAACACCAACTGAAAAGCAGAACTATCACATTAACATTAAATAAACAGTAAAGCCAACCAGTCAAAAACTGGATTTGAAAATTTTTTATTCTCAGGTTTACAGTTACTCTAGCAAGTGCTGAAATTAGAAAAAGTTATATTTTGATGACCCATGATATTTAAAATCATGGTGCTATACAGTAACTATCAGCAGCACAGCACGATACACAGTATATGTACAGAGAGAGGAGTCCAAAGAGCTTGCCTTAAACCAATTGTTAAGTGTCTAAAGAGGAAAAAAATCATGGAAAGACTGCTATAACAGCATTTTGAGTGTACACTACTCAGGTGCACATTCTAACTTCAAATTTTATTCTATGACACTGAAATGCTTCACTCAATATTTATTTTACAACATGAAACAACAGGTCTACTGGCTATTAGTTACATCAGAATTTCCTAAAATACTAAGAAAAAATGAACATGCTGTCTAGCTCCAGGCTTATTAGCCCTAAGTGTCATTAATCAGCTGTGTATTTACAGTGCAACAGTTCATTGTGCTAAAGCTCACTTTTATATTAATGGTATAACTATGATAGACTTGGTTTGCTTTTGACCCTAACACGAAGAGAAACTCAAAGAACATTTTAAAAAATATCTATATATATTTTTACATTTCTCCCAAGCAATTCACAGACTAAAAAAGTGGGTTCCAGGCAATATTGCAGTTGGCACATTCCACTAAGTAATTTCTTTCACTTTATGCAGCTGTGTTAAGGCACTGAGGCAAAAAATACAGTTTAAGCAAAATGAGTCATCTGTAAAGATTATATTCGAGGTTACAAACTGAGGTTGTCTACCAAGCTACACCCTATAATGTCTTTGTTATGGCAGCAATAAAATTACAACCCTTGATTTTCATAAACCTGTGTCACAACAGAGATCCAGAAACTCCCTCTTTCACACAGTTAGTTTGAACTTGTTGAAAACACAATATTGTTCTAAAGTGGGCTGTTGGTCAGGACAGCTGGCATTTTCAGATTTTTAAAGATAAAACATTAAGAAAAGAGGCTTTTAGAGTGCCAACCACTCCATCGTCATTTAGAAAGTCTGGTCTTAATAGCACAGTTCTATATTTTTGAAGAAACACAAGTTGAATTTACAAGCTTTCCACAACTAAAAAAGTTATTTTTGACTGCTGTATACAGAAAACATTCATAATCTTTTCATCAGAAGCTTGTTGTCATTTCAATAGGAATGTCAGAGGTGTTAAAAGCTTTTACTCTACTTAAATGCAAGGAGGAGTCAAAAGTTCAGGTACTGATTAAATATTCTGTGAAACTAGAGGACACTACCCAAATCTGGAGACCTGCCATAAATCATGGATTAAATAACTGTTTGAATTCTCTCTTCCGAGAATTCTTGATTAGAAAGTTATTTCTCATCTCCAGCCAGATTAAGATTATATAGTATTTTGTCAAAAACATGATTCCATAATGTACAAGTTAGAGAAGCTAGCATACTTGTGCCCAAAACAGGTACACAAGTTACATTTTAAAATAATTCAATATAGGAAGAATATTTCCTAAGCAGCATTTACAGTACCACTAAATTGACAAGTTTGTGAAAGAAATATGATTAAGTGACAAGCATACTCTCCTTGGACAATGGCATGATGCCAACAAAAACAGGACATGGAGCGGTCCAATTCTTTGCCTTTCTTATTCCATTAGGAAATCTAAACAAGCAAAACAATCCTGATTGCAAAGCAACTACAATTAAATAGAAATTACTTTGCAGAAACCACTCTATAAACATCATGATGTATTCAAAGACAGTTATGATAACTTAGGAAGGAATAAGTTCAAAATAAGCAGTACTTAACAATCAGAACCCATTTAGAAAAATTAAGGCTTTTATGTTATTGATTTTTTGGAAGAAAAAAAAATTAAGGACAATGCATTTCCTATGTAAAATACCAGGTTCTGCCTCAGTTTTCAACTATTGGTGTTCAGCAAAAAGAGCTAAGGTCTTTGATACAACCCCAGAAGCTAAAGACTGAACATCTAATGTAACATACTAAACACCTAAAATCTGTTGTGGATCAAGTCAGCAAGTTAGAGGCCAGAATAAAGACAGCAAAGACAGTCTCCAATTCTCTCTAGAACTGAGATGGTTCAAGAAATAAGCAAACAGGCTTCCTGCTCTACTCCAGCAGCAAAGGCAGGTTTATTTCTATACTGCATCTTATTGCCAAAGCAGTAAGGAAGCAGCACATGCTGGTAACAGACTGCAGCTTTTAGGAAGTCCAAAGAAAAATCTGTTTTACAGGGTGTATTCAAAGGTAGGAATAACAAACCATCAGTGATGACAAAAGGCTTGGCTGGTTTTGATTTTTTCCTTTTTACCTGACTCAAGTCAGTAGACTGCACACCTCCATCCTCACCAACTAACAGACAATGACTAGAGCATACACGTTACGTGTCGCAGATGTCACAGGCACAAAGCCAGCTCTCCAGACGTTCATCTGTTTTCCCCCCATACACAATGTAAAATTATTTCTATTGGTAATTCCAGATACCAAAACTGTAATCTAGTTTGCAGGATGACCATATGTTCAATCTTAACAAATATTTTAGTTGTATTTACAAGAAATGTATACTGAAAAGCTATTTCAGACTCTCTGGCACCTAGGTTTAAAGCTAGCAGGTAATTTTCACTCAATAAATCCCCTTAAAATGACTATTTACTTCCTAGAGCTCTTTTGTACTTCATGTTCTTTTTAATGAGATGAAGAATTATTCAAGCAGCTATAAACAACAATTGAAGTTTTAACTTCAATTAACTTCAATTAACTATTGTAAAATAATTTATTGGAGAGACTCAAATCTTAACTAATCATTTTCTACGTAGTATTTACATAACTAACCTGTTGCTACATGAGATCTTTATAAGGGAAGCTTCCAGAACACTGCCATAAAATGAGTTTTGGACTGAGAGAAATATTGCTGTTGTTTTTTTCCTTAATCTTGCAAAGCTTACTCTTTTTACACATCAAGAAGTGAATATAAGTTGTTACTACGTAAAAGTGCACAAGCTAAATTTGCATAGCATCTGTATTACTTTACTACAAAGACACTTTTTTTCTCCAAAGAGCTGACTGGAGACAAAAAGGAAGAAAGGAAGCATTATCCTCTCTGTACTGGCAGGCAACAGGAACAGAGAAGCTTAGTTACTTGTCGAAATTGATAGAGGAATCAAGTCTTTTTCCAAAGGAATGCCTGCCACAGGATAGTAATTTCTTTTATAGCCTAGAAGATTTCTAAAACATACCTTGAAATATTAAGGCAGTCAAAACCTTGTTTCAGACTGTAATGAGCCCTTCTCCAGTAGCTAAATAGTTTAATAAATCTATACTGAATTCAAAACCAAATTCATTTAGTCAGGAAGTCACCTAATAGTGAGATTTCATTATGAATGCTGATGGATAGGCAAGATTAAAAAACTGCTCCTGAAAGGCTTCGAGTTGTACATTTCAAACTGTTTTCTTGACTTTGGCAATGGCAAACTAATTGGAAGTCTTCTAGAAGCAGTGCCTTTGAGAAGTTCAAGATAGCACAAATTCGACAATACAGAAGAAGTCCTGTTTTCATTGATACCACAAGAATTTTCTATCCCATGCTGAATTATAAAAATAGTGCAGTAAAACATGGGTTAAGCAATTAAAGAGTAATTTCAGTCAATAGTAAGACAGTCATTGCTCATCAGGCTGTTCCCCAAATTGAGTCTGGTTTTCCTCATTTTATCAGTTTCATAATCTGTCCATCAAGTCTAATAGGAAGTCCAAGAAAGATCCTTAAGACCAGTAAGGAATTTATTCAAACCAGTCATTGAGAAGGACAAAGTTGAAAGGATAGGTGAGACCATTATTTGCCCAGATCTGATGTCTTATGAAAATCTCTAAGAGTTTAGGATAACTGCTTAAAGCATTTATGTTCATCACCAAAGAAGGATGGATTTCTAACACGCAGAAGGACATGCATCATCCTACTGGCAAACGCAGAACCTGTAACAAGTATGTCATCTGGATGGCATACACATTTTGTCATCCTCCTCCTATGCTAGGACTCAATCAGTCCTTAAGTTCTGCAAATACATTAGTTTTTTTGTGAACTAGTACCCTAGATTTACTACCATTTTTTACTGACCATGAGGATTATTTTCCACAAAATAGGACAGTACCTTGTTGCAAGACACCACCTTAAGTAGAAAGAGTTACTCATCATAGAATGGCTTGGGTTGGAAGACACTTTCAAGATCATCTAATCCTGCCCCCCTACCATGGGCAGGGACGCCTCTCAACCAGTCCAGGTTGCTAAAAGCCTCATCCAACCTGGCCTTGAACATCTCCAGGGAGGGAGCATCCACAGCTTTTCTGGGCAATCTAGTCCAGAGTCTTGCCACCCTCGCACTGGAGAATTTCTTCCTAAGATCCAATATAAACCTTTTCTTCAATTTAAATCTATTTCCTCTTGTGCTATCGCTGGACAACTCTTATAAAAAGTCCCTCCCAGCCTCCCTGTAGGTCCCTTCAGGCACTGTGGGCAGGAATAAGGTCCCCCTAGTGTCTTCTCCAGCTGAACAATCCCAGTTCCCTCAGCCTGTCCTCGTAGCAGAGCTGCTCCAGCCCCACGGTCAGCTTTGTGGCCTCCTCTGGACTCGTTCCAACAGATCCATGTCCCTCTTACAGCAGGGACACCAGAACTGGACTCAAGAGAGAAAAACATCATATTTATTTGTAAGTCTTAAAGAGATGTACTGAATCAAAAGGGGTCCTCGTATTGTTCAGAGAATTACTAGTTCCAAACTTAGCATTCAGTATAAACAGGTGTACAATTCTCACAGTTCAAAAGAAAAGCAACAGCTGCCCAGAGGAACAACTGCATAACACTCAAGTAGGACACGGAGCAAATGACATTAGGTGATCAGATACGTTTTTCCAGATCAGACAAGGTATCAGAAAAAAAATTAAAAAATATAAAAATATAAAAAGCAAAAGGCTAAACATCATTGTTCATCCATTTACCACCAGGTAATAAAAAACAAAGCAACCCCCCACAAATCAGCGCCCACTCACACAAACTATATTTCCTAGCATATGCCCATTCCTAGGATATGCACTTACATAAAGAATTACAGGGGAAACAAAATATTTTCAAGACTGAAGCAACAGTCTCATATTCCAAGTCTAATGCTTGTACTTGTTTTGAGTGCTCCTCCATTGCTGCGTCTACTTTTACAAAACTTATTACCAGAGATTCTACAACATTCTAGCAATTTTTTTTAAATAATTGCTCCCTACTGTTTGAGATTTTGCTTTCAATCTTTGTCAGGAGTAACCAACAAGTGCTCACTGACTTACTATGCTGTTATGGAAACTTTATTTTCAATGTATATTTTCCTTGTCATATGACTAATTAAAGCGCTTAAGATCCTCAGCAACAAGAGAAGGTATTCTCTTTCCTCAGACACAGCATCACTGCTCTAGAGGCAGAGCAGTACACGCTTCCATCTGAGTGCAGTTACAAAAAGTGCAGCACAACAGACCCTGATGATGAAAAGCAGTATATAGGCCAGCATAAAACTTAAGTCCAGTCCTTTGAAATCTGTATTTCAGTTGCTCAGCTTAAGCAGTGTGCAACATCGACATTCGAACTGTTCTCTCACGAACATGCTAAGACATGCATTCATACTAAGAATTTTTAAAGCTGGTATCAGTTCAACAGGCATTTGTTTGAGGATGAGTAATGTCAGAAGACTTTAGCTCTGTCTAGCACAGCAACTTATTCTTTGCAATTCAACAACAATTCTCTAGGGCTTCATTTCAGATATAATAACACAAGTATAAGTAGTGGTCTCTCTGTTTTGAGTTTTCTTCTATTTCTGATAAAGCTATGACTTATACTGTTTACTTTTCCAAGAAACAGAATTTTGAAATTTGAATATTTTCAAATGCAGTGTAAAAGATCTTGGGTTTGAGCTACTTAGTACTAGCAAGTACTAAGTAATGACTACCTCATTTATGCTAGAATATTCTTGTCTACCTGCTATAATTATTTTCTCATAGGTCTTCATTCAATTTTCGTGAACACAGTAGCAAATCATTTTGTCATCCAAAAAACAGCAGTCAAAGCCTGTTGTGTAGTACACACAAACAAAAAATAGAATTGAAATTGTTCTACTAGGTATCCGCACTGGATCAGAAAAACATCCTCTCATTTTACAATGAATGACTTGGTACACTGCAAGTGTTGGCTTAAAATACGGAATGGGAAATAGAATGCTCTGCATAATATTTTGGTATTTGAACAAGTATGCTGCAAACATATCATTATGGTTGGAAAAAGTCCTTCAACATCATCAAATCCAACCATTGTCTAACTCTACCAGGTCCACTTCTAAGCCACGTCCTTGAACATCATATCTAGACGGCTTTTAAATACATCCAGGGATTCAACCACTTCCCTGGGCAGTCTGTTCCAGTCTTTGAAAACTCTTCATGGTAGAAGTTTCTCCCAAAAACCTCCCCGGCATAACTCGACGCCATTTCCTCTTGTCCTACTAGTTGTAACTTGTGAGAAGAGACTGACACCCACCTCTCTACAATCTCCTTTCAGGTAGTTGTAGAAAGCGACGAGGTCTCCCCTCAGCCTCCTTTCCTTCAGACTAAACAACCCTAAGTTTCTCAGCCACTCCTTGCAAGGCTTATGTTCAAGACCCTTCATCAGCTTCGTCGTCCTTCTCTGGACCCTCTCCAGCACCTCAATATCTTACACTGTTATGCCCCTTACACTGTTATGCCCCAACCAGTACTGGAGGTGTACAATCCAGTAAAACAAAATCCTAATACACTCTATCTCATTACTCCATAAATCTGAAGAAACCTGAAATCCAAATTGAGCTGAGTGCAGATCTCATTAAGATTAACTAAATCTATAGTTTTCATTTACTTCATTTCTATGAGGAACACACTAACAGGGAACCTTGTTTTATTGTCCCTATCCCTTTAAAAAGGGAAGAACAAACCACAGCTTAAACTGCTGTCTCACTTGCCAACACATTAAATGTTGGAGCTCATTGCACACTCCTTAAAATGAGGAACTAAAATACTAATTCCAAAGGGCTGAACTAGAATTTTATACTGACCTACATACTGCTTTTCACCACCAATTTGACCTGTGTTAAAGAAAATACAAGATGAAGTACACTAGAAGGTTTGAAATCCCCTTCTCCACACTTCCTAAAAGAGCCTTCTCATCTCAAAACCACAGCTAGAGCATTTCTTTGGAAATGCAGAACAATTCTCTTCGTGCCAGACAGTTGCCTGGCATCCCAGCCATCTGGGACTGATCAGAGACCACTTACAAACACAAGTATTTGTAGAACCAAATTACCTGGGAAATGTTGTGACTTTGCACCCATTACTTTTAATATTCATTCATATCTTGTATGGTATTTCTCCTCCCAATATCCACATTGTCTCTGTAAAGCCTTTAGCCAATATCCTATGCCAGAGACTAGAAGTTTCTTCAATTATGTAAATTAGCTGGAAAATAAAAGGAATGGTATGAAGTTTTTAGTATAGAAAAAATACAGTATGAACTCTAAAAATGCAAACCATCAACTGCAGCTATATTATAAACCTTCCCAAAAATACCATTCAAATGGAGCATTATTCAAATGCATTTAATTCAAAAAGTAAGATTTATTTGAACTTTACTATTCCTTCCTGAATTTCCAGGATCTTTGCAGACCTTTGGTTCTTTTGCACACTTTAGAATGCAACATTCATATTATCAGTCTTGATTATGCATGAATCTTTTGTGAAGCATTCATACCAACCAGTGCCGTAAGTGAACTCAGAATGGAGTTTCCTAATCAAACTGTAAGGTAGCTTTGTCAATTGTTGTTTGGTTTGCTGGTTTGTTTATCAGTTGTGGGTTGGGGTTTTGTTTTAAGGAAAAAAAAAAAAAAGTACTTTTTCCACAATAGACAGCTTGTATTCTTTTGCGGCTGGTCCGAGAAAGGAAAGGAAAAATAAAAAACATACCACAAGTAGCTGAGCTTATTGCAGCTAATCAAATGAGTTACGATGGTAAAATCCTTATCAAGCAACTCTTCAGGAAGAAAAATCAAAGAACTTTAAGGGGCTTAACTTTCTCACTGGTAGATTGGGAAGGAGAAGGGACAAGACATACAGCAACCCCTTCTCTCACATGAGAATCATTAGCATTTACAAAATCTAAGCTTTGAAGGGAAGAAAAGCTTCCAGACACATTTTGCTAAGGAAACTTTTCAAACATCAACTGAGTGCAAATAAATGACATGCCAAGTCTGCTACAGAGAGAAAACCCGAATGCCTGAAAGTTTCCATTCCCCCTTTGTTGGACGGCAAAAAGAGAAAGACAGATTGCTTATGCCTAGTCCTATACTGAAGTTCCCATGGAGTTCTTAACTCTTGATGTACAAGCTCTAGAAGCGTAATTCATTAGCAAGCAGGAAAGAAAACCAATCAACCACGGGGAACTTAGTAACATCACAAGATTTTTTTATTATTTTAGAAAGCACTACTAGCACACCAGGCTAAATGCTATGATGTTGCTGACAGCAGGCAAAATCAGATTGCTTAGTTTCCTGATTCAAGTCTAACAAGAAATAAAGGACTCAACGTTGAAAACAAACAATGTTTTGGAAAAGGACTTTAACTCCACGCTGAGGCTTGGATAACCAAGGGTGTAAAATTAAGGATCACTGAAAATCTTCCAAACATGCCTGAACTTAGAAACATCGTAACAGTCCATATAAAAAAAAGTATCTTTAAAACTTGTTTTACCCTGCTACACAGGTCTAAGTAGTACAAATTTGCTTCTAAAATACAGACTATAGAATTATAGAGTGCTTGCATACCACATATTCTACATTTCAGTGGCATGATCCTATACAGGCCCTAACAAAAATGAAATGGGAGCATTCATCCAGTTAGATGTGACATTTCATTCCTGCATTAAGAGCCCCCAAATCTTAACATTATCACTATATTTAGGGCAGAGTACAGGCATAAATGCTTTCTAGGCTTGGAGTCTTGCATTTGGACACAAGGATATGTCTGACTACAGTTTTTGTCGGCACAGGGAGAAGCTAAAGAAATTAATGCACATGTCTTAAAATTCAGTTCTGCGTCACTGAGTTTCCATTTACACAAACCTGGAACTGGCAGAAGTCTATATCCTCTAGTGATTATCTTACCTACCAGTCAGCATAATTAATCATAAAGTTCAAAAGAACACTTTTGCTCATTTGCTTTACTCATATTCTGACTGGAGGATTAAAACATCCCTTAATTTGCAGTTCTGTGAGAATATATTTCTTCAAAATTGATCGGGCAGTTCACTGAAATAATTCTGCATCTGTGGATACACATTCAGCCCAATGATTAAACTTTCAGGCACTCCTTACTACTTGCTTTTTTCAAAGTCTCAGTTTTTACTTTGCATAACGATGTTTAGGCTTTCTTGAAAGCATTTGATCTCTGTTGCCAACTAGCACAGGTTACAGTAGTTAACTTCAAGCTGGAAGCAAGTCACACAAACCCAGCTCCATTTCAGCTAAGCGAAGTAAACATTAAGTAGCTTTGTTTTAAAAGTTCAACATAACGTCAATGTAAATCTAATTTAACCACTTGCATACTCCTTCCTTGCCATTCCTGCAGCTCCACGTGCAGACTGTTCTGCTGCTGCCCTCCAAACTGTATTTTTATTTGACTTCATTTTTCGGCCCTACATCCACAAAACAATGGCCCTCTGTCCAAGACAGTTCAGAGTTTGGGCTTTTACTTCACAACCTTCACACACAGTATTTCACCTTCGGTTATCAGCAGTTGCCTTCTTCTGTAACCCAAGTCAAGCGCCTGCTTCCCTATCTGTCTGCCCCAAGTCACTTCCCCAGCTCCATCGCACCCTTCAGCCCTAAGGAACTAACCCGAGTCACCTACCACAGGCTCAGCTCCTGAGAGTGACCTCAGTGCCCAGCACACCCAAGCAACTTAGGCTTCACTGCATCTAAAAGGTGAAAAGGAATGACTAGTGGTTCCTGCAGGGCTCATGTGTTACTCAGCTTTTACATGACATTAAATTCCAGCTACCTACAGTGAGCACTGCTTAAATTTTCCAGGCCAGCTGAGTTGGTAATTCTGTTTAAGCAAGGACCAAGCTCTCTTTCTTGCAACTCCTTTTTCCCCGTGATAGATCCGTTGCCAAGTGACCACAGTTCAAAAGCTTAATATCAAGTGCTTACAGTTTTGACTGGAAATACATGCAGATACAATCTCCATTGACCACAACCTTACTCCATTTTCAAAGCATGCTACCATTTGTGTGTTCAGTCCTCCGTTCATCTGTCTTGGCAGCTGACTTGTTCTCCCAATGCTTGTCTGTAGATAAACTACGACACCCCTTAATCATGAACCAATGAGTTTGCATTTTCAATAGCAACTTATTATTTAGACATCATCTTCCCCTCTACCCACCGTAAAAGGACACAGCAACTTTGAGTATTAACAGAAACGTGCATCCCCACTTCACAAGTTCATGGCTTTAAACCTTCCTGTCAGGCAGTGTAACATCTCATATCAAATGAATGGCGCCTGCTTTAGTTCTAATACCTTCTAGTAAAGCCATTTCAGGGAAGCAAGAAAACAAACCACAAGAAGCAAAGAGTTTGAGGGTTGCTGTGTAACAGGGTTGTTATTGAATTATTTTAATGTAAGCGGTGAAAATAAACGGTGCAGGCTCTAATTTTGTCATCCTGTCACCACCATTCCCTTACAAATGCCTCTTTTCTCAGGCAGGCATTTGCCAGCAGCATAGCAATTGCACTCAATAGTTGACAGGCACTCCCCTACAGAGATGAAGAGCATTCCACACCCAGACCAAAGGCAGAGTTTCTGCACAAATATGCCAACATTCATTTTTCTGTGGTACTCGGGATGAATAAACCACAGTCTTCATATTTTATGAGACTGTTGTAAGGTGAGAATAAACTGTTTTTCCTCAATTTTGTACACACTATTCTAGGTCTCCAAGCCTGAAATTACTTTAATTCTTCAGCTTTTTGATTGCTTTGACATTTACATCTCCTGATAACTGCTTGATAACAGCTCCACCCTTGTTGCCGCACCTTTTTCTTGTTCTCCTGGTTACTGATTAGGTCTCTTCCACAGTAGTTCTCTCTTAATTAGAGCTAGACATGCAGGCTTTAAGTCTTCCAAAATTGACAAAGTATTCCAGCCATACGTGTCTCCTCTTAGAGGAAAACAGCATCTGCAGCCACCGAACCCATGAAACGTTGATAGTAGACCAAAGGCTCTCCATAATCCATTTTGACTTTCCTTTAAAATCATAAAGCATTAAACAACCTGGAATCTCTGCCTTCCTCTCTGCCTAGAGACTAGCAGCATCCATGGACCTCAATTTTTCTCACTTAAAACACACATTGGATTTTCCTGTAAAGCACAGCATGCTGAATAAAACCTAAATACAGCCTGAGATTACCCCTCAAGGGAAGCTGAATTTCTACCGAGAATACCTCGTGCTCATTGTCAGTGTGAGTTAGATAATACTTGATCCTTAAAACAGCCAGCCAGTTACCTCAAAACTGTTATTCGCTGTGACTCGTGATTATTCTTTACTGAATTTGAACACTATCAATCAGAAATTGCGACTGCTTTGCACACTCCAGTAAGTTGTATTCCTTACCATCTTTCCTCCTACATTATCTTTCACTGAAGGTTACATGTTAGAAAAATAAGCAAAATGATTTGTACATGGAAGCAGTACAAAAAGCAATGGTAAAAATCTTTAAACTGTAAGACACTTTCCTACACAATTTAGTTCTATATTTGAAATTTCTTCTGCAGAAGTAAAACAAAAACACATGTCCATTATGAATAGCATTAGGATACAACTTCAATCTTTGGTCCTGAATCAAAGTTAATCAAGAATAATGGTAATCCCTTCCCTCCTTCCAAATATATTTTAATGCTTAAGATCCTAAGAATTTTAAAAACCATGAAGTACCTTGCAGATAAGTGTTTTTAATAGTACAACTTTAATGACAAAGCCCCAAGTAATCAGTGTGGTCGTATCCGTTTTCACTTGCAATACTGCTAAGTATTAGAGGTTTAACATTCTTAAATTGTTTATATTTCACATAAGTATCATTTGCCTTTGGCGTTCAGACTTATGCTTTATTCACTGCTCCCCATACAGTACTGGTTGGCCTTGAAGTTTAGTCTTTTGTATGATATTATATAAAACTCTTTACTGTAGTTAAGTGCAATTATATCTGGAGAGTCTTTCATCAGTCCCCTCTGTTTCAGCTTCATAACCGTTCCCTTTCATGCTGACTCTTCACTACAAAACCAATTTTGCTGTTTTATCAGTTGAGATGGAAGAACAGATTCAGTGTAATAGTTTAGATAATTCATAAAGCTGAGGATAAATGGTTCTGTTAAGGTCCAGGACTCCTCATCACATATCTTCAATACTAGATACTATATACTTTAAACTTTCTGCAGTCTTTCACTTTTCATATGCTGAACTTTCTTCCTTTCTTAATTGGAATATCTCAATGCCAGAAGTGAGGCCCTGTTCTTAGAAAGATTTATACACATGCCTGGGTTTATACAACAATTTGCCTCCCCTTCCCTGATACACTCAATCCCCCAAGCAAGTTTCATAAATGGCACCAGACATATAACAACAGACACATCACTTCTGAAAATATTAAGAAAACATAATAAATATTAAGAAAACGAAATGGTATCAGAGAGAATGAGACTAATGCAAACTTTATTCTTTGTATTACCCCATGTAGCCAATTTCTGCATGAAAAAGTGCTTTTAGCCTATTGCCTTATACTCAATTTTTAGACTGCCACCTTCAACCAGTTCTGCCTTCACAAATTACTCCATGGTCCAAATGAAACAGAGGAATGGAGATATTCTGCACATTACTCAAATGGCCCATAATCAATCACAGTTAAAATTTTCTTTTACATTTTATTTCTTTTGGAACAGCTTGCTCCAGGATGCTTCCAAACAAAATCTAGAAGTATAGCACTCACAGGATTCTCATTTCTCCATTTTCATATATACACAGTATTTTAATAACTTTAAAATAAGCTCCATAAGGAGACTATGACCTAGAATTGAATTTGAAACTATGGAAAAATAAGAGGTTTATAAACCACCCAAATCCACTAAAATCTTAGACTGTTCCTTCTGCCTCTTCTACAACCTAAACTTCATGACTAAATCCCAATTGCATCATGAACTAGATCTCCTCTGACATAAGAAACATTAAAAAACACATTTTTGTGGCCAATCCATATTCAAGTCATTAGCATGCTTTGCTATTCTCACTTCATTTCTTCTCACCCCAGAATGTCTCGTGAAAAAACAGTATTCCTGTTCAACGAGAAACATGACTAAAATATCACTGTTTTTTTGTTGTTTTTTTGTTTTCTTTTTCCTGGGAAGAGAATGTTCTTATTCACAACATGGTGGTATTCGTAGGAGGCTTGCTAGCCTCAGCCTGGAGCTTCACACATCATCTTGGATTTCTCAGGAAAGTCTAAGAAAGATGGTCAAAGCTCTATTCTGGTTACTTCAAAGAGCATAATGACAAGAAAGCATTAATCCCCAGAAGTAACATGAATTTTTTGTTGACATAGAAAACAAATTTCAGTTTTCTAAAAATGTCTTATAATTACATGACTTCAGTTACAAAGCTAGAAGTACAAACTAAAAAGAAGTAAAGATAAATTATTTGATGCAATTCTACATGAACTTTCAGGATCTCAATACTTCTGGTTTGTAGTATTAGTACAGCAAAGTTTAAGTCTTAATTTAGAGATTAATATCCAAGATACGACATCTTTTACAGGGTAAGACTAGAGAATCCTCAGTTAAAGTCTCCTTAATGAGACAAATGAACAAAACACACTAGTCTTGGGTCCTTACCTACATTCATCTTGGAATAGTAGTCAAATTGAGCAGTTTATACATAGTTTCTGAAATGCTAGGTAACTATGTAACAGCAGGCAGATTTCCTTGGTCATGGTAAGGCTGGTGTTCCTGGCCAAATCTTTAATACCACTGTAATTATCAATAGAAAGTGATATTGTACATACTATACCTCCAGCTTATCTTATTTTGAATAGAGATTTTTTTTTTTGATGGAAAAACGCTGTATATTTTGGAACAAATCTTTTCAGCTTACACATGAAGATATGGAATGACTGATGAATATTCTACCTGTGTTTGAAAGAGATTAAATAAATTGAAGAGTTACTATCCTAGTTATAATCCTTCCTGTATTGTATACCTTTCTGATATTTAAACAGTGAGGATAATAACATAGATAGTATAAACTTAAGGCTTAAGATGTCAAAAAGTTTGCCATAAATTCACTAATGAAATGAATATTATTAGTCTTATTCCCCTCCCCCCCTTATCTCCTTGGAAGGGAGCGACTCACAATTATAGGTTCATCCTCAGTAGGGTTATTAAGCCATATAACACTAAGGAACATGTTTTTCTCTAGCTAAATATTTAGTTAGAAAATAAACATTTTGTTAGAGACAGAACAAATTACAGTAGTATTTATAATCAGGATATTCGGCTTTCCTGTTAACAAGGGAACAGGCAGAAGAACAGACATTTCTGTAGAGTGTAAACTCTTCCTTCTCTTGTCTTTCCTATGCTTTTAACAGTATCACCTCAGACATTCCTATATTACATTCCTATATTATCCATCTTCATTCACTTTCCAGCATGTTTTGGGTTTTTTTCACCTTAAATCAAATTAATCAAGTCTTAGAATGACTCTGAGCAAATTAATTTCTCCAAGCTTCTCAACAACACTAATTAAAAAAAGTAAGAATATGCAGCTTGGTTGAGCTTTTAAAGGGAGGAAGGGTAATTAAAACTAACTAACTAACTAAATAAATAAATAAAAGCTCTTCCTAACAAAAATTTGGCTGCAAACAACAAACAAGAGCATCAGTGATAAGAACCACTCCTACTCCTTAAGTGTAATAGCTTTTTAGAAGCCTTCCTCTAGAAATAGAAGAGAAACAGCCCAATACAGAATATTAAGTTTGAGTAACTTCCACGCACTGACTTCAGAGGACGCACAGACAAATATCAGAAAACAGCAAGTACAGAGCTGGTCTACAAGAGTAACAGACAAGAAAGCAAAACAAACCTCAGACAGGAGCAATATCCTCATAGGATGCAGTACCAGAGAGTAGAGCAAAAGTATTTATCATAACAGCACTAGACTAACAATTATGAGCCAAGTGCTAGGTCAGACTGCAAAACTACCACCAACAGACAAAAGACACCATCATGGCTAGGCTTCGCGAACAAAGATATGGGAAGGGCTCTACCCACACTTGAGAGTCTCTCCCATAGTAGGGGCTATAAACAATTTGCTTTTCACCAGTTGTTGTGTAATGTGCTGAAT
>NW_009693171.1:0-726 GCF_000703405.1 Apaloderma vittatum | reverse complement strand
TGAGTAAAGTTAGGTGAAAGAGACAAGATTGCAATGTTTGCTATATGATTTGGCTAAAACTGTAGCGTTTTGCTTATGGATATGTTTCCTTGACATTAAATATTTTATTTAATTTTGTTCTTTATTTTATTTTTTTTTCATTTGGAGAATTGTGTTAACTCTTTATTTGATCCCCACTCATTTTTGTCATTTAAATAATATTGTAGTTGTGGAGTTTACATTTTCACAGCATCTTATGTCATTATTTTGTAAGCTACTCCTTGAACTAGTCTAAACTACATAACTTCACTGATGGAAATGGATTTCAGCCACAAAACCATGTATCATAGGTCTATTTGCCAAAGTAAATAAGTCAGTAGAGCTCCTAATAGGAACAGCATATTCTCTATTTCTGTCAACCATTTGTAGTAGAATCATTGAATAATAGAATGTTTTGGGTTGGAAGGGATGTTTGAGGGTCATCTAGTCCAACTCTCCTGCAGCGAATGTGGACATCTTTAACTAGATCAGGTTGCTCAGTAGTATAGGCATGTACATTCTTTATATTATTATTTGGATGTTTTTCATTTGTACTTTTCTTCATACATATACAAACAAAATAAATGCCAGAGTAATTAATGCTATATGGAAATATAAGCTATATGCTTTCAATGCTGTCTCCTCTATCATCACCTTCTGCTGCCTTTATCATCACCTTCCCAGATTCAGTTTATTCGGTTCTTGAAA
>NW_009693170.1:0-1660 GCF_000703405.1 Apaloderma vittatum | reverse complement strand
AGTGACGTGAGTATTCACTGATAAGTGGTGGAGTTCCAAAGTGTATGTCGTTTCCTCAGAATGTAAACTCTAGAAACTGGTTGAACCGTCTTTCTCAGGTATTTTTTCTCATTGTGGTTGAGTCGCCATCCCTGGATGTGTTCAAGTGTCGTTTAGATGTGGTGTTGGGTGATATGGTTTAGGGGTGACCTTGTAGTTTAGGGTCAATGGTTGGACTTGATGATCCCAAGGGGCTTTTCCAACCTGAATTGTTCTATAATTCTATGATTCTATGACTGTGTTTTTCTTTACTTGTTCCAAAAAAGGTGATAAGCTTTTTAGGAGTGAATGAATAGGTGTGTAGTGAAGATGGAGTACTTCGAAGGTTTATTTACAGTTAATCAGTTAGCCAAACAGTCTAATTACCAGCATATAATCCTTGAGAACTGAGAATCTTAGTACTTTCATATGCACATTATCTGCATAGAAAGGGGTAATTTCCTAGTATGGCATTCTATTACCTTTTTAGTTGCCTTTTGATAGTTAAAGATTTTTTTCTCTTGTTCCAAGGAAAATGGTTTAAATTAAAACCTACTCTTCTTGGCAGGTGACCATTTATTTGTTGGGAATGTGCATTACAGGAAAATTCTACACTGACTTTCAGTTTTGGTTTTAATCCCATTAGCCTTTGACCATTTCTCAAAACATTGTTGAGTGAATGATACCTCTTGAGGACAGATGTGCTAACAGCGATTGTTCTGCAGATTTAACAAGAAGGATGGAACTGAGAGAACGCAAGCATCAGTTGCAGGGCCTATATGAAATGTTTAAGTGGCAATATTAATGAGAGAATTGATTTTGTATTTTGGAACAGAACTGCTACAAGTCTGACCTTGAATGGTTGCGAGGCATTGGTTGGGTCCCAATTGGTTCCCTGGAAGTTGAAAAAGCCAAGAAGGCAGGACAGATCTTGAGTGATAAAATATATCGCCAGCATCCAGACACAATCAAGTTTACCAGCGTCACAGATTCTATACCGATGGTCTTAGCCAAGCAGAATGCAGACATAATGAATAAGGTGAGTCTGGATTCAGTTATGTGACTCGTCAGTAGGCTCCGCCTAAACGCTGGAGAGACGACTAGCACTGTGGATGTGGGGTTTCTGTGTGAGATTTCACCACAGTGGAGCTCAGCCTCTTCTCTAATAATTTTTAATAACAGTATTCTTCCTAGGTTACTAATTCTTAATATGGACATTAAGTATCAGGAGGAATGAATACAAAACCTCATTTTTGTGTGTCATGTCCTGCCCAGGAGAGTGGAGGTACAAATGACTTAGATTCATAATTACCCAATGGAGTGGACAATGTTGAGACAATTCTCAAGGTCCATATACAAACATTTATTAAATTTTCACAACATATACCTTGGACTCATGATAATTGCTTTTAGTTAAATGACATGGTAGGGCAGACAATATACTATGACTTAATGATAATCAGGAAAAAAATTAAAACTTGCAAGGGAGGTCAAGGACAACAGAAAGGACTTTTACAAATACATTGCTGACAAAACTAACCCTAGAGGCAGTGTGGGCCCTCTTGTGAATGAGGTGGGTGCCCTGGATACAGAGGACAGAAGGAAGGCAGCGTTAGTGAATGCCTTCTTTGCCTCTGTCTAC
>NW_009693169.1:61753-61970 GCF_000703405.1 Apaloderma vittatum | reverse complement strand
CCCCCCCCAGCCCTGAGTATCACCTTAGGTAGTTTATTTTGCTCTCCTCGATTGAACAAAAAAAAAGGGAATAAGATCACCTCTGTGCTCGCTTCTGCCATATCAGCACTGGTCTGTGCCTCAGCGTGTGCTGCCAGTGTCCCCCGGAGCACCCGTCCCCTCCTGCCCCGCTCCAGCCAGGGGCAGAGTGATGGTGCTGGGCTCAGCCCGCTCCCAC
>NW_009693169.1:61110-61340 GCF_000703405.1 Apaloderma vittatum | reverse complement strand
TCCAGCACCCGTGGGCTTTGGTCCCTGCAGGAGCCCGGCTGGATGATGCAACCTCCCCTGGGCAGTGGCTGGAAGCATAAACTGCAGATTTTGGTTTACAGAATAGAAAAGTTCCTTAGCAAACTTTGCACAGTGATATTTGCTGAGTACCTTTGGGTTTTTTTGTTTGGGTTTTTTTTTTTTTGAGGGGGGAGTTATTTTTTTCGTAAAATACTGGAACAGCGAAGCGA
>NW_009693169.1:59826-60967 GCF_000703405.1 Apaloderma vittatum | reverse complement strand
CAACCCTACTGGAAGAAAAAAAAAAGGAAAAAAAAAAGAAGAAAAAAAAAGACCAAATCAGTATTTTTGTTAGTCTCTATTTATATATGCTCTCCATGGCACTGTGTTACCAGCTGTTGTCTGTACTAGGTCTGCATTAGAGTATAACGCTGTTTTTAACGGGTGATGCTATGTTCGTTAGGGTCTTGAAAGGCACTTTATCCTTTGGGGCCTTCCCGGGGCTGATATTTGCTCCCTGCAAACACACCGAGGAGCCTTTTCTTTTCCCCCCCCACCTCCACCGGGGAGGGAACGCTGGTCCCATCCTCCTCCTCCCCACACCAAGGGTGCTCGCGGCATCGCTGCCGTGCCAAAACGGGGCCGGTCCCTATCGAGGTAGGGGCTTGTCAGCCTTAAAGCCATGTGGAGGGGTCACCCTCCATAGGAGCTTGGTGCTAAACTCTCAGCCGGGAGAGCGAGCGACCCGCTGTCCCCTGCCTGGGGGGGACGACTCCGGGCAGGGGGATCCCGGCTGGGACTCTACCTCGGCTCTGCGCTCCCATCCAGGGGCCGCCCGCGCTCATACGGGGATGGCGACGTCCCCTCGAAGGACCGAGTGTCTTGATGAAGCCCTGAGTGACCCTGTGACTTGGCACACACCTTTCGCTGGCCTTCACCCCACCCTGCCCTGTGTCACCTCTGCGTCCCTTCTGCCCCCTCCCCACCCCCCGTCGCAGTTCAAACCGTGTAACTCCCGCTCCGGCTTCTTCCGTGTGACACTAGGTCATCACTTCTCTTGTCTCCTCTTATCGGGTGTCGTGACTCTCTGAAAACATCTCACTACGAAAATTTAAGTTTTGGGTTTGTTTGGTTTATTTTTTGGTTTGGTTTTTATTATTATTTTTTTTTGTAAGTGCCATTTGTATAACTTAAAAAAAAAAGAAAAAGCTTCAAATGGAGAAAGATGAATAAAAAATAAAACCTGCATTCGGATACGAGTGGTGGCGTGTGGTCTGTCGGGGTGACCATGAAGCGTTTGGGCCGGTGGAGCCTTCAGGAGCCAACTTGTTTCACAAAGCTTGAGCTGGCTCCAGAGTGCTCGGATGAGTTGGTGGGAACGGTGACCGACAGCCCCAAACCTCAACAACCCACCCCCGTCTGA
>NW_009693169.1:57336-59801 GCF_000703405.1 Apaloderma vittatum | reverse complement strand
GAGAGCAGCCAGCCCCTCCGCGGACCTGCATCCCCCGCAGCCCAACCTCGGCACCTTCGCGTCACCGCCGGCCTCCCGGTTGTCTTTTAACACCTAAAGGTGACTTTGGTAAAAGCAAGGTTTGCTAAAAGGAAGGAGGGCTGCCCAGCTGCCCCTCTGAGTGCGCAGCCCAGGGAGGACGGTGGCGGGAGGGCATCGCCAGGAGGGACCTTCAGTGTCACACATGGGCTTGAGCCCCGCGGCAAGGGCCGAAGGAAGGAAGGACGGATGCTCACCCCTCACTTTCAACTGGGTGAAACCGCATCAGAAACGCCGAGAACCTCCGAGAACCACGCGCTTGCCCTTGTTCCCCTCCAGCACCCCCCACCTGAGCACCCGGCTGTGACACCGACGGTGACACCCGGCCTGGGAGGAGACAGGGAAGGGGCTCTGGCGCTGCAGAGGACCCTCACCCCCCATCCACCCCCTTCCCTTTCGCTTTTAAGGCTGGATCCTGTATTTACCATCGCTCCTGCCAAGGAGGGGGAAGGCACCCCCAGCTTTTCCCTCCCTACGCATCCTGGTTTCCATTTAAAGCAGCGACTGGAAACCATTTTCTATCCCGCCTATATTTTTTTTTTCCTCAGGAGCATGTGCAACACAATGAGCTTTTCCAGGAGGGTCAAACGGGTTTTGCCTCGCAACTCGCGGAGTTTTCCGCAGTCGTGGGCTGATCTCTGGCAAAGCCAGCCCTGCCCGTCAACAGCACCAAGCCAGCGCGGTCGGGACGCAAGGATGGGGTTTCAGCTGTACCCAAAGCACAGAGGTAAAACCCAGAGTGCACAAATTTATTTACAAAAAAAATTCAAATTACAATATAATACAGGAACTTTTTACACACAGAATATTAGAATGGTTTACTACCAGAAGGTAAAGAAAAATATTTTTTTTGTTTGTTTGTTTTTTTTAATAAACCACCTACTTATTTTCAGCTATCGTTATACAAAGTTGCAGAACATGCACATCTTTACAGGGTTTCTTTCTTTTAATATAATGTTTTGCTAAGTGCAAATACTAAGTTTCTCTCTCCACCTTTAAGGCAAGTAAAGTGGGACACTGCAGTTAACCTTAGGAAGTACCTGTCACGGGATCGGCCTGGGCGCAGCAACCCCCCTGTCGCCTTTTAAAGGACAAATTGTTTCAAGGGCAGCGGGCTGGGAGGGAAGACGGGATGCAGGCGTTAGAGGCCAGCCCATGGATGGCCCTGGCGGTTGTGCAGTAAGTTGTGGGTTTTTTTTTTCCTTTTTTAAATAAATCAACACAGATCCAAGCGCTATCAGAAACCACAACTCGAGGTCTCTCGCGTTAGAGGGGAGGAGCAGCCCCGTGCTTTGGCTGCGGAGTAATTTTGGGTGAAACGGGTGTTTCCTTGGGGAGAGGAGGAGGAGGAGCAGTGCCCAGCATTGGGTGGGGGGGCTCAGCACCGTGCACCTCCCCAGGACAGATGGAGCACCAAGTTCTCTTGCACCCAAGCAAGCTCACAGCTTTGCAAGGGACACGGGGACAGCGGTTCTCTCACCCCCCACCAGGCTCCTCCGGGACCGTGGCCTCAGAAGACACTACGGAGGACAGACCACGGACACCAACTCCCCGCGTCACCTCCGCCCGACGCTTCTCCACATCCCTTTCCCTCCATCCCTGCACCTCCCGCCGCAAAGGCTTAAGCTCTCGCTGCCCACGCGCCTCCGCACGTGCGCCAAAAGGTGGGACCGGACCATCGTTTTGAGCCGGCGCTCCCTGACGCGCAGGGCTGCGCACCGCATTTTGGGACGCGAGTTCGGCTGCCGAGCTTTGCCCCCGCCACCCAACCCACCTGCACTGCCTGACCCCCCGGGTAGGACAACCCTGGAGGACAACTCTGACCCCGCTGCCGGAGAAAGGCTTTGGAAAGCCTGGAGGGCTCATCCAAGCTGCCATTTGAGCCCACAAGTTTGTGGCTATGAAAGCCTCAGGATTCCCTTTGTGTCCCTTCCTGTCTGGGGAAGCCACACGCGCTTCTTCTGACCTGGGTGGATTTTCTTGCCATCTGCTAAGGTCCTTCCCAAATCCATCGGGACACCCTGGATCACGGCTACTGCAGGAATCACTCGGCGCAGGGTAACATTTAAACCTGGCCAAAACCCAGCTGAGCAGAAAGCGATAAGCTCCTGCAGCCTCCAGACTACTTCCAGAAATAAATTAAAAAAAAAACAAGGAAAAAAAAAAACAACCCTCAAAGCAAATGATAGCAGCAAGGGAATACCAGTGGGTTATTAATGCTGGAGAGACCACGGCACTGAGGAGATGGAAAGGAGCAACCCGCAGGGTATGTTCAACCCCTGGGCAATGCCTGAGAGGGGAAAAATTGCTGATTCAGCTCCAAAAAAGTGTGGAAGTCCCCCGTGGGAGACCCTCCTGGGGAAAACAGTCCCCAGATGCTGTCCTGG
>NW_009693169.1:50423-57311 GCF_000703405.1 Apaloderma vittatum | reverse complement strand
GCATCCCAGTGACAGCCCCGCGCCCGAGGGGACGCCGTGCTGGGAGCGGTTACAGAGAGCTGTAAAGCAAGGGTTTTTGGCAGAAGCTGTGAGACGGAGGCCGGGAGTTTTACCTGAAAAACAAATAAAATCAAAGGACACCTGGATGCTCAAATACGGGGGGAAGGGAAGCGCACCCGGCGGCTTCCCAGCAGGACAGAGCAGGATGTGGCCCAGACCAAACCACCCGAGGAACGACAGCACAGCTCAACGGGCTGCTGAAAGCCAGCCCAGCGTTTCTGGGAGGAGGTTTGGTTTGGTTTTTTCTCTTCTTTCCCCCTCTCCAATCATTTTCTTTTCTAGACAGACACAGCCAAGGGCTGGGGGAAAGGGCTTTGTGCCAAGGCTCCTCCTGCAGCCCAGCAACTTCACCCCCTCCTTCTCACAAGGAAGCTTTGCTTTTCCTAACCCCAGCGATGCTCACATTTGCCTTTTAACGCGGTTTTCCCAAGCACTGAAGCCGAAACACAGGTTTTTAGAAGTTATTAAGGGCCGCGGAAGCAGGCAGCTTCCTGCAGCAGGAGGCTGCAGCTGCCTGTTGGGTTGCAGGGGGCTCGGTAAGGGGGGTCCCGACTCGCCGGGGTAGCTCCTGATCGTTCTGCCACAGCACAAAAATGACACAGTGCTGCCCACGCGTCTAACGGGGTATTTGCCCAAGCAGTTTTTGCAACAAAGGGCACAGTTTGGGCTCCGGGTGCTTCTACCAACTGTCTGAGGACTGCTGCCAGAAGCAGTGGGAGCTTTGGGACGCCAGGTGAGAAGAGCAAAGCAAAGGCCATGTTTTGGAAGCTGAGAGGCACCAATCTCTGTGGAAAAAAAACAACAACAACCGAGCCCTTCAAAGGGGAAAATTTCAGTTCAGCCACAGGTTAAGGTGCCTGAGTCTTCTGCTACTTGCTAAAACCCTAAGACAGAACACGGCTCTGGGCATCCTACCGAGATCTCAGCAACAAGATGCCTGGGGCATCCCCTCACTCCACTTACAGAGTGAGAAATGCTAAAAACACTAAGTTAAATTGGTTTTAAACAATTTATTTCTTCTGCTGGGAGGTGCTAGCAGGTTACAGGGATGCTGGAGAACACGGGAACCCCAGCCTCGTGCCTCTCCGCAGGCAAGCGGCCAGGGCAGCCGACTCCTGTTACCTTGTTCCTGAAGGTCGCTCACATCTCCCTTCCCTCAAGACTTGCTTCACTGTGCAGCAGCTGCTGTGGCCAGCAAGAAAGTAGGATTTTCATCAAGACTCTGAGGAAGGGCTGCATCCCTGCGCTCCACAAATTTTCACTTCCCCTCCCAACAGCTGCCTGAACAGGCTTTGCTAACTCAAAATATCTGGATGCCCAACAAAGGGAGAGACTCCCTGGGAAACAGCACCAAGCTCAGTGGCAGCACAGGTTGAGATGTTGGATTGCAAAGGTTCAGAGAAGCTCTAGAGAGGGGGTAGGCGCGAGTCAGGGCAGGTGCCCTTGCAGCTGGCTAAACCGAGGGTCCCTGGAGCAGGGAAGAGGGTGACATTACCGGAGTGGCTTTGTCCTGCTGTGACTCTGCGCCAAGCGCTGCGTGAAGCAGCTCAGAAGCGGTGCCGAGGCTGCGGGCCAAAGTGCATAGGCAAGTTGTGCTCCAGCTGAACGTTGATCTGGGGAAAATCGTAGTTCACCCTCATGTTAGGTAACGGGGGCACGTAGGGGGCAGGGATAGGGCCGATGTTGAGGGGGATGTTGTTGTACATGGGACGGACAGGAGGGAGCGGGAAGGGCGGGTGCACGAAGGGGTAAGGGGGCATCCGGGGCTGATGGAGGTTCTGAGGAACAGGTCTGGGGATGACTTCAATTCTCTGAATTTTCTCCATAGGCTTTTCCGCAGGAGGGCCGATCCGCTTGAAGCTGTTCTCTGCAGAGGGAGGAGAGAACAGAACCAGTCACCCCACAAACCAACACTCCCTCAGCTTGGTCTTATGTTCACAATCAGCACCCTCCCTCCCTCGCACGTTCTTCAGGCGTTCTCTCTGCAGCATCCCTGCTTGCCCCTTCCACGCTCCAGCCACCACGGAGCACAGGACTAGCTTTCCAGGTTGGCTCCTTCCATCAAATCAACACCACAAAAGGGGAACATCTCCTTTGCAGGGATGTGGGGCAGGCCCTTGCACGTCCCTGTGCCCCCCACCACACAGCACAGAGGTTACGCTGCCCTTGGGCTACTTTGCCAAGTGCAGAGGAGATAAATCTGTGCATCCGCAACACCTGGTGCCAAGTGAGAGCCAGACACGAGCCTTGTGCCTCCCCATCAGCAACAGCCGCAGGCAACGGCACTTTAAAGCCAGACTGGTTCCCAGGAGCAACAGGGTGACGGCTTGCACTCCTCTCTGGAGCAAGATTTGGGAGATGCTTGGTGCAGCGCAACTACACGCGGAGAAGCCTGCAAGCGGTCAGGCTGTGGGAAGAATCCAATGAAGATCCAGAGACTCGTCAGTAGCTGGGAGCCCGATGGCCTCCTGTCGCCCTCAGTGACCTCAAAGCACAAGTACAGGCTCTCACTTACCTCCATTTTTCTTCCTTTGCTCCTCTTCAGCCTCTTTCTGAATCTCCTGGATTATTTTCTCGTCATCTTCCTAGAAATCACAGGAGTATCAAGAGTCAGCGGGCTAATTCCCACTCCGGCAACCCCCTACTCTCTCCGTGCTGCTTTCCTTCTCAGCACGTGTTTGCATGGAAATAAAAAGGTAAATTTGGCTGAATTGTCCTCACGTGGGGTTGACCTAGCTGTAGTGAAAAACGCGGCTGCGATGTAGGGGTGCAGCGTTAGTAACTGGCACGGAGGCAAGCCTACTCTATGGAGTATGACAAAGAGGTTTAGATCAGCTTTCCAGGGAGCCGGTGCTAAAATTCATTGACTTGAGGGAAACCAGAGAGCTGCAACCCAGCTCCGCCCACCTGAAGAGTTGCTGGAGAGCTGTTAATCTTGTAAATGGCAATAGCCTATTAAATATTTACACTACGCTAGCACTTCCAGAGTTTTTGGCCCAACAGCTGGAATTAACACAACTTAAACGCTGGCTCTAGTAGCTAAGAGGTGCTGTGACGAGGCCATTTAGATTTTATCTGTAACTCTGAGGCGGGCATAAATCACAGTATGTTTCTTTAACGTCTATCTAGAGGTTATAACAAGAATATTCAGAGCTGAATATTTAGAGCACAAGGACAAGCCAGAAATGGAAAGCATCCTTCTGCCTCTCACCACCTTCAGTTTTCTCAGCCCAAAGGAGCAGCGGCGAGACCAAACAACGCCGGGAAGCCTCAGGTGGCTGCAGGTATCTAAAGAGATGGCTTTTACATCACCTTTTATTAGACTGAGGGAGCAGAGTGGACAAAGCCCTGGAAGAAAACCATGACACTCCTGAGCCTGGCGGGATGGCCACAGGCACCGACCGCCCATAAGGTCCAGGCAGCTCTCAGGCTTCCCACGCAGCCACGAAAAATGAGTTTCTTCACGGCACCACAGCATGCAACAGCTACCAGGGGATAACAAGGATCACAGCACACAGCTGAAGAGACAACTCCCTTTCGGCGCCGGGCAGCAGATGCTTCTGCCGGCCAGATGGTGCAGTGATGGCCACAGAGGTCCTCCCGGTCTCTGCAGGGCTGCGTCTGCTGCCGCTTTGTGTCCGCTGGGATGAAACATTATCTGGCACTTTCAGAAAACAAATGAGAGGAGCTAAGCCTCCCGGACAGTGTGTGTACTCTGGATGTTAATAGCCAGGGAAGAAGGCCAAGAACGGGAGCTGCTGGGTGACACACAACACCTGCACCGGGCATCAGCCGCTGCGGGACTACCTGCGTACGAAGGAGCGTTTGGTTTGCTTCAGCAGCTCATCCGCAAGCGGTGGAGTAGGTGGGAACCCCCAAGTCCCACGTAACCCAACAACGCACAAGACTCTGCTCCGGTTTAGTCACCCTAATTTCAGCACTGCCAAACCCCACAGATTTTGTCTTGAACACTCTTAATGTGGAAAATATCCTTTATTTTGAAGAGTGCCCTGGGACTAAAATCGAAATATGCTCCATGTGTGCAGCTACGCTGAGATTATTTTCAGTCTAGTCAGCTTCCCAGTTCCAATCTCCTGGTCCTGCACATGTCTAGCAGCAAAGCCTGGGAGGCTTGCTAAGCTGTCCCCTCCTCCCACCACCAGATAAGGTTTCCCTGGGAGACTGAAGTTCTCTTAATCTGCAGAGAGCCATCAAACTTGATACTTCCCTATTTTTTATTATTCTGTGAGTCAATGGTTAACATTAAGTCTTTCCAGGACACGCTTTTTTTAATTACTGTTATTTCCAAGCAGGCTGCTTCCACGGACTGTTAATTACAGCCCATTTATCTTCATAAAAACTGCTGAAGAACTGCTCTTCTGAGAACTTCTAATCATCCCCCAAGTATCAGATTGTGACATTCCCTGGCTGGAAAACAACTTGGGCACGATCTGCAACAGGCAACCAAACACCCTCCGCTCCTTTGCTGCCCAAAGGGTGGCCCCAAAGCTTCAAGGACTTTAATTTTTTTAATTTATTCTCAGAACATTTTTTGCAATGCAGTTGAAAACAGAGATAGCCACCTCTCCCATCTTACTGCCACCTATGGAAGATGTGCACCTGAAGTGGTTTTTTTTCTAAGTGATATGACAAGCAATAAACGTGTTTTAAGCTCAGCAAGATCACCCCATCATCTCCTTCTCTAGCACAAAAGCACGAAGCTCACCTTAAAGCCTAGAAATGTGCAGAAGTCCCTTCTAACTTTAAAAAAAGTCTTTCACCTTAGTTTAAGTCTGGGATTAACCCTTTAAACGGCGCTTTCCAGGGAACACCACCGTCCTGCCACCCCTCCCCGTGAGCCCTGCTGGCGACACCGGTCGGTCGTGCAGAAGCCCCAGGAATCAGACACATCAACAACCGCAACTTTATGAGATCCTCCAGGAGCGAGGGCTTACTCGACTCTCCCAGTTCAAACCGTGGCTGATCTCCACCTAACGAGGGATCCACAAAGCCACCTGCCCCCAGGGCTGGGACCCAGCTGCCCTGGGGCCCGAGGTGACGCTGCCTTCAATTACTGCAGCTCCCAGAGCGCCGGGGAAACACGTCACTGCAAACCCCATCTGCCAGAACGACGTCCACCTCAAGAAGGCAACATAAAGACACGCTGCGTCAGAGGTCCCTACTCAAGTCTGTCCCCTCTTGGTCTTCAAAGAGGGGCAGGGGGCAAACCTTGCAGCACAGCCTGGAGAGTACAGATCCGGGTCAAGATGATGAGTTCCCGACTAGTTCTGCAACCGCGAATCGCGGCCGAAGCACAACAAATCATGTCTCCGAGAACAGAAGTTATCAGCCTTGTCGCTTCTGCGCTGATAAAAGTGCATTCTCACGCTGGAAGGTTAAGAAGTATTTATGCTTAATCCCACAGACGAAGCCTTGGCTTCAAATTATTATCTTTCTTTTCGCCTCAGTATCTCTGAGAAAACGGTATCCACAAATGCAGGAGGAACAAAAACCACAATATGCACCTTCCTACTTCAGAAGCGGACATTAAAGCTGGCAACTGATGAATACAGAGCACAGTTCAATACCTGCAGTATTTAGGAAATACCCACGTCCCAGATGGTCCCAACAAACTTGAGGATATGCACACAGCAAAGTAATTTTAGCATATTCCTGATGCCACCAGTTCTGGCTATTACATATTGCACTGGCGCAGGTCAGAATTAAAATCTAAGTCTCAGTCCTGCAAATATTCACCAGGTACAACAGTGATTTTTGCAGAACACCACTAATTCTTTGAGAGGCAAAGGCTGTGGGGTTTTTTCGTTTGGTTGGTTTTTGTTGGCTTTTTTTTTTGATTCCACAGTTAATTGGAGAGAGATGACAGATCCATCTAGTGCTAAGGCATCCACACCAAAAATTAAGTTTTCATTAGTGCACTCATGGCTGGCTGTTGTGGTAAGAAAACATTTAATGTCACATGGTGTGGAGGCTGCAGGACAATTTCAAAAGCCTCCTGTGTTCGTTTTCTGTCCTGGTTCTAGCCCCTTAATAAAGGATTAGGTTATAATTTTAATAGCCTGTTCACAGGCTGCGTGGATTGAAGGGATTTATCTTGTCAAGTTAACAGTCATCTTCCTGTCAGCTGCCTTGCCTAGAGCAAAAGAAAAAAAAAAAGAAAAAAGGAAAAAAGCAACTCCCCAAACCCTGGGGGGGTGTCTCAGCACTGGCCAGCTCGCAGGGGTTTTAAGCAAGGATTTTAAGCAAGGATGTAACTCAGCTCTCCTCCTGGGAGAGAAAAGGCAGAGGATGCTACAGCACGGCCCTTCCATGTGCTCCGCTGCATCACGGGAGAAGGGAGGTGGCCAAGAGAAAAATGCAAAGGATCCAGGAGATGTAATTCACCCATCTCACCCGCAAACACTGCAGAAAAGCAAGCGCCGTTATTAACAGCAGCTGCATTTTCACGTGGCAAAATAGGACCCGGCTTGGCCCCAAACCCGACAGCGGGATTGCTCTTTGCAGGAACCATCCCCAGTCCCATAAATAAAAAAATAAAGAAGCACGAATGTTGGTCCCTGGCCAGTCTGAGAGCGATCCCTGACCCGTGGCAGGATCTCGGCAACGGAGGTGGCTTTTCTCAGCCCTCCCTCACCGAATCCAAGGAACGCGGCGAGCACGGAGCCAACCCCGGCGGAAAAGGATGGTCAGAGTCTGCAGAGGGATGAGGAGCTGGGCTCGGTTGCCAAACAAGGCACTTTTTTGGGGAGTGAGGCCCATTTCGACAACACTGGTGCGGAGAAGCTGCCATCCAGCATCCATGCAGGG
>NW_009693169.1:45536-50330 GCF_000703405.1 Apaloderma vittatum | reverse complement strand
AGGCAGCCTCTCCCCAAACAAAACCTCCTCTGCCCAGAACAAAAGCGCCGCGCGCGGAGCTTCTGAAAGCTGTTTTTATCTACCGCGCTTCTCGTTATTTTTAATTATGAAGTGTCACGGGAAAGCGTCCGCTTGCCTCCTCAAAGAGGGAAAAACAAGAGACCTGGGGACTCTTGCTGGGCTGCACAGCCCTTCCCCTGCCTTCGCCACCATCGCCTCCCCCTCTCTGGCTTTTTACTGCTCGCTCTCCCCACGTACGGGTGGCCCCAGCCGTTCCTAATAAAACTTGAAATGATTTTTCTTCTTCTTCTTTTTTTTTTTTTTTTTCATGACGAGAGGCTTCCAGAGGACTAAAAGGGGGTTTTGTTTCAAATCATTCCCAGATCAGCTGCGGAGAGCCTGAGCAAGAACAGGCGCGGGCTGTCTCCAGCGTGTTCCTCCCGTGCAGCGGGAGGAAGCCGGGCAGAAACGCCGGCTGCGTCCTCGCAGCGCTGCAGGAAAAAGGGGGGCCACGAGGAAGCACGCGCCGGCGTTTTTAAGAAACGCTGAGTTATTTTAGCAACCGGCATCGATGGCTTTCTGTGAACACCCTGGGTTAACCATATACTTAGGGTTTAAGGCATTTCATAGCACTTTAAGTAAAACCAAACGCCACGCCCTAAATTTAGGGGCTCTTTTCCCCCTTGTCCCTTCCAAACCTTGAAGGCTGTGCCCATGTGCTTCATGCATTTCCTTAATGCACTCAAAGTTTTACACAGTCCTCGCTTGACGTCTCCTTCTTCTAATGCTAGAAGGAGGGATAATTGCAAACACCTTCTAATGATTAGTCTTCTGCTTTGAACTTTAAGAACAGGCCTTTGGGAGTGTTTTAAGAGCTTGCTGAAAACACGTTAAACTTTAAAGCCAAAAAAGGCCGCTGTGCATTATTACTAATAGCCCAAAGATGAGTATTAAATTAAAAATAACAAATAGGAGAGCAGAACCTGGTTTACCAAAACCAGTTGGAACGCCTCAGTCGAATTGCATTCATCCAAACCAACTAAAGTGCATGTGTCGGCCTCAGGTTTGCCACAGATATTTAGAAAACAAGTTGAAAACACAACCCCTGAGTCCCAGAGTCTTGCAGAGTCAATTCTCACTGCTCCCTCCTGAGCTTTGTCTGGGTGATATTGCATCAGCCCTTTCTGCAGCCTCGGCGAGCCAAGCCAGAGCTCGCAGGGGCTGCGGCACCGGCACACCAGGAGTTTTGGCCAAGCAGCTCACCGAGAAGAGCTCCCAGGACGCGTTCTTCTCCCACAGGGGTGCAGGGCACCCATCGGCTCTGGGAGAAATGCCGCGATTAAGCGCTCGCTGCCTGCTACCCTGGAAGCTGCTGACCGCAGCCCGCTGGCAGCCTGTCTCTGAGCCAGCAAATATTGCAGCGATCCTTCAAAATTAAGACTCCAGTCTGATTACAGCGTAGGGACAAGATGTTAACTAACCTTTTATTATGGGAAATTTTGAAGCGTCTGCTTTAGTCTCTCAAGATCGTTTGAGACAAAGACTAACAGATGCTTCAGTTCCTAGAGGACTTTAACTTGTTTTTAACCCAAGCTAATGAATAGGTTTACTTACAGTTTCGCAAGAATCCTTTCAGGCTCAGAAAAAACGTTAAACATTTGGAAAAGAACAAAGCTTCCCTGTTTTCAAGAAACCTGAATTTTGCTGTACATAATCGGAAGTTAGAACCAAAACAAACCCTTCACAAAGGTATGAAATCATTCAGGTCTGACAGAAAGCTGAAGTCTACATCCACGAAATGCAAACAGACACGACCGTGGTACTGTGACCACACCACGGGTCTGCTGTGAAGACAGTTCTAAGCTCAAGCTGGAGGTTAATGTATCAGAAACCAGAGCAAAAACATCCTGTCACCCTCTGGAAGCCAGGCTTCACTACCACCCCTGTGCCCTCCCCACTCTGCAGCAGAGCCTTGGATTAGGCTGCTAAGCCACGGGCTGCAAATTCCACAGGTGCCGAGGCATCCCAGCCAGCCTTGTCTTCTCTGCGCTCGCACACACGCAGGGCACGGCTGCAAGCACGTGCAAGCCCACAACGGACACTCTCTGCCTACATGCGCAGCATCAGCTGTCTCCTGGCTTCAACAGGACAGAAGAAACTGAGCCAGAAGAGGAAACAAGAACTGAGAAAGGCACAAGAAGGTGCCAGTGCAGCAGAGCCGGGGTAATCCCTTGGATGAACGTCGTCCCTGATAAAGGACAAGACACTGCGGCTACGATGGCCTTTTGCTCTTTCATATCCCCATGTCGGATGCAAACTTGTCTCCCCTCTTCACATCTACCACATGAACTCTTGTTTACGTGCCCCACATGAGAGTGCAGAGCTCCCAGGTGGGATGGGGTTAGTGTCACTAAGTCCCTTACGAAGGGGGACAACGCGCTCAGGTATCCACCATCTCAGCCATAGAAGCCAACAGTTGAGTTTCACGCTATTCTTTGCACTGCAGCAGGGACAGTCACCCAGCTTCACCTCCCTGGTCCACCAGTGCTCTGTCATCTCCCCCAAAAATAAAAAAAAAATAAATAAAAAAAAAGAGCAGGCAGTGCCAGCTCTTTGCTGATGGTGGGAAATTTTTCTTTGCCACAACATTGGTTAATTAGAGAGCTGGAAAGGGCCTGGTGACAGAACCCTCTTTGTGCTGCCTATTTATTTATTTATTTAAAAGTACAGTACGAGCTTTTTGAGAGGCCTCATGTTTTCTCTGGCTCTGAATAAATACCATCACCCGGCACAATCAGCAGCGTGACGGGAACAAAGGACGCCAAGCGCTGCCCCGAACCCTGAATCGCATCCTGGTGGAAAACCAGGAGGGATGGGACAGGAATCCAGGGATCCAGTCACCAGGTGTCAGAAATGCCACAGGGGTGCCTACGAGGAGGTGTCTGTGTTTAGTTTAATGCCTCGCTAGGATAACACAGGGAATAAAGGCAAGCCAAGCAGAGGATTAGGAAGTTTACGCTGGTTGGGACACTGCTGGGAGATCCCCAAGAGGGAGAGATTTAAAATGGCTTTTTCCTGGCTCGGTGCAAGCACGAGATCGTGCGCATCCCTGCAGAAAGGGGCTGGCGGCCGCCTGGCAAGCTGCAGCGGCCCAAGACAAAGAAGTGTTGGGAAAAACAAAGCTCAGACAAGCCCTGGGAAGGCAGATCCACATCCAGCTTTGCTGAAACCAGGAAATTCAACCCCTGCTCCTCCCTATGCTCCTTCCGGATTTCTGGTACTGAAGACCTCTATTGACAGAGATGCTGCACCGAGTTTTCCCATGCTTGTCACAGCTACAAGCTGTATTAAGTTACTACAGCTTCCCCCACAGCTCAGTCCACACTTTAGTTCTGCCTCTGCAGCTGTCAACAACAGCTGTGAGAACGGACCCGGCTCTTAACTCGGGTCCGTTAGCTTTGCCAGAGGTTTTTTTGGTTGGTCCATCTCTGCGAAGGGATTCGCGGAGCTGGCAGCAGGCACCGAAAAAAAGACAGAACTCCCCTTGCCTCCAGACGCAAAGCTGTACCGACCAGCTTCCTCAGCTGCAAAACTAAGAATGAGTCCCAGTAACCCCAGTGCCTGGTGCCAACACACGCTTCCTCACCAGCTCCCTCCACGAGCCCCGCTCCCCGGAACAACACTCAGAGCGCTTCCAGCCAAAGCCCTCATCTAACAGGAGCTGTTTTTTCCCTAAAGCAACCCCAGCTCCTTCCAAGTTGCGGTCAGATGTGACTCTGCGCTGATGGAGGCTTCCAGCGTGGTTTTTAGCTGCCTTGGGAAAGGAAAAAAGCTGTGCTGCCTAAAACCCAGCCGCCTTCCTCTGGCGGGAAGGCGCGTATTTCAGCGCGCTGGCACCAAACGGCGACTGAAATCAGGGCGCGAATCATTCACAAAAGTCCTTCATTACTTACTGTGGGATCTGTCCAGAGTGAGCACTTTGCACAGTCCTGGCAGGGAGGCCCGGGCGACCGGGGGTGTTGGCAGAAGTGGTCGTACCCGTTAATGGCAGCTCGGCAGAGGTAGCACATCTGAGCACCGCAGCGGCAGGACATGCGGTTGCAACCCTCCGACTTAATGAGGCCGGTCCCACACTTGTGGCATTTTCTAATGCGGGCAGCCGTCATTTTCTCTTCTCTGCAAGGCAAGAGGAGGGACAGGAGTTAAAGGAGGGGTGTTTGCAGTCATCAGCCTGCGGTAAAATTATTGCTATGCTATCCCAGCGACGCTTTAACCCCCCTTCCCCAGTGCACCTCTCTCCCTCCTCTTCCCTCCTACGCCAGCCCCACGGTCCACCGCTGCTCCAAGGAGGTCTGGGCTCAGCTCCACTTGGAGCCAACCCACGACAACTCAAGAACAAATTAAGTGAAAGAAAGTCAATCGGCGGCTGCCCGCTGCAGACCCGATCCTGGTTTCCATGCGAGCCAAAACGCCGCAGCACCAGGCTCTGGCTTGGGAGGAATTGAAGCCGTAAGTCGAAGGGCCAAAGGGCACGTGGATGCTTGGCTTGGCTGCGGCGAAATACAGCCGAGGAGATAAAGTTCAGGAAAAGCAAACCCTTGGCTGTCATCTGCTAGCTAGTTTTATGTTTGCCTGTTGCTCCGGCTACAAAGCTGCCACGATCACATATTTTTTTATTCCCCACCCCCCCAGCCCTGGCTGCTACGCTCCAGATTTATTTGGTTTTTGTTAAATTTAAATCAGTAACTGAAAAACAATTGCATCTTTCCCCGCAGAGACTGGGCGTTCTCCCTT